>NW_006800136.1:435796-529732 GCF_000485575.1 Poecilia formosa
TATATATATTTATAATTGGTACTGCTGATTTGATTAATAACAAGAACAAATGTTCATGCTGCAGGAGTGTTTTAAACGTTATCCTGTCTTTATAATGGGGTCAAAAAAATTCCTGTCTCTCTTGTCGTTTTAACTGAATGAATGCCAGTTTTCCTTTTTTAAAGGTTTCTGTTTTGCATTTTCATTTTGTAAATATTTGTCTTTTTTAAAGTTCTGACGACGGCTTTCTTCATTCTACTTTTTCATATTGCCAACCTGAGCCGCTGACCTCTGCAGCTCCTCCGAAGGTGAAATGGCCTCTTGTCAGTCATTTGAAATTAAAAAAATAACAAAGACGACAAAATAATTATTGGATCATTTAACAACGTGCGTTCATTTATTTATGTAATGCATCTTTTTTTCAACCTACCAAATGCTTGAAATTTGATAGTGCCACATATCGGTAGGGAAAACTAATTATCAGGTCGCCATTTTGAACTCGGCTCAGACATTCCCAGGCAACTAAGAGTCCTCCAGCGATCTTCGCTTTGTAAATAAGATCATAAACTTGAGTGCAATCGCCTGAATATGTTGAGTGTAAAGTGCTTTAAGTGCTCCGTAAGATTAGAAAAACACCAGACAAGTGTGTTCGGTTCCCATTTCCATTTGTATGGAAGAAAAAGAGAAAATAAATTAACCATATCAATGACATAAGTAGATTAGAGGAAGAAATTGTCATTGCAGGTTTTCAAGACCTTCCTAATGGGAGAGAATATGAGGCTTTTAGCATCTTCGTACATCTTCTTGCATTACAATTGCAAAAGTAAAAGAGTCTTGGTTTAATTTTAGTTTTTCGTGATCTTGATGCACCCTGGCTTGTTTCAACAAGATGACTGTTCGGTGAGCCGCGCTCTCTCTACACTGTACGTAGGTGTGAGTGTTTGTGTGCATGGCTGTTTCTCTTGTGTGTCTCTGTGTGGCCCTGTGATGGATTAATAACGACCCAATGAGATTCTGCGCTGCCCCTGAAAGTTCAGTGGACTTACCTTGAGTTTAAACGAAAACTTAACCAAAGTCAACATATATTGGCTCATCTTTTTTCAGTTGAATGTACTTAAGAAAACCTCTGTTACTCGCTAAGGAATGAAAACGCATCCAACGTATTAAGATGAAAATCACTCATTTAGGTTTTTAATACAATGCACACAACTTGAGAGTTTACAGAATAGCACATTCATGCACAGGTCAGAGTAAAAGCTCTGTAAGATACAGTCCACACATCGTTTATACCCCAAGGACAAAGAGTCATAAACACAGGAGAGACAGCAAGGCTCCCTTGCAGGTGCAAAAAAACATTTCCAGGACAGCTAACCTAGGCTTTGTAAATTAAACAGGTTCATATGGTGACTGGTCGTAAGCATTAAGGTTAAAAAAAATAAATAAATATAAAAAAAATAAAAAAACACAATTCTAGCATCATATTTTCTAAAATTCTCTGTGAAAAGTTTCAACGTCCCCTGTGTTGTCTTATGGTGTCGTAGACTGCAGTGATTTCCAGTGTAAGATAACTAGATGATAGGTTTGTTATTTGGGTAATATAAAACTGAGTTCATTTGTAAGGGGGGTGGAATGTGACAAATTTTTAATTTCAGTCTAGAGAGTCTTAGGACTTTGTTAACCTGATGTCATGTTATGTCTGGTTTAATCTTTAGGATATTTGTCTGGGCCAGTTACTGTTTGTCCCTGGAGAAATGACCTTGGTGGAACAAAGATCCAGACAGTTTCACACACTTTGTTCCGCCTTTATAATTTTTTCCCCCCTTACTGTTTGTAAAAAACAAAAAAAAAACAAAAACAAAACTGATGTGTTTGCCTGCTGGCATAGCTCTCATTTTGAGCTATTCAACAGTGTGTAATTTATGAGCTCTTAATATTTTGCATATTATTAAACCTGGCGGAGTGATTTTCACCTTAGTAGCATCTCCTCCCCCCTCACAACATTTCAGAGGCGTGAGCGCTACGTCAACATGCAGCGGCTCTACACCGCATACGTCATATTCATGCGACACGCCGGACAGAAAACAGCAATTGTTGGCTGCTTTTGTACTTTGTTTGCTGCGTCTTGTTTATTTATCGAGTGAATGCGTTTTGGTACCTCTACCAGTTAGTGAACTGACAAAGATAGCGGTAGGTTTTTCTTTTTACAGCTTGTAAAATGCACCAATTCAGCCGGTGCTAGTTAATCCAAGCTGCGTTAACGTGCTCCTTCCTACATGTGTTGTGACAGTGACAGGTTTTACGTTTAGTGCGTTTTCTTGCTCACGGCGGTATGAGTTATTGTTACGGCGGTGGAGGTGGAAGAAGAAGCAGAAAAGGAGGTAGAGGGTACAGGGATGGGAGCAGAGAGAGACTGGACAGAGAAGGAGGAGGAGGCGGTGGGAGAGGTTTCAGAGGACACGGTTCCGACTTCGACCAGGACCGAGGAGCAGGAGGAGGTCAGAGGGACCGTCCTCCTCCACACCTGAGGGGCCGGGAGATTGGTTTGTGGTACGCGCGGTATGGAGCCGTGAGGAGGAAACAAGCGGACCGCAGATCGGTATGAGCCTTGCTGGTTGACTCTTGGTCGCTGTAACTTTAGAAGAACAGGTTTTGGATTTGACCACAATGATTTGTGCATTTGTTTGCAGTTGCCTTTTATTTATAATAACTAGTAGAACATCATTGATGTAATCTGTTTTCATTTTTTTTTTTTTTTTTTTTAGTATTGAGCTATGTAATGTTTTCTCCTACACCGATTTGACACAGCTTTATGATCATTTGTCTAATGGTGTGCTAACCCCCTTTTATTGCCTTAACAGCTGTGATGTATTGACATTGGACACCAAAGGGTTTGATGTGTTTTCAGATTTGAAACCCTCACCATTTGGACGTTTTTTGAACTTGCTCAAATCATTAGGCTCGCCTGTTTCTCCCCACTTCTTTCACAGCAGCTTTTAGGACCAAATTCTTACTTACTGCCTTATTTATTAAATTTGTTATGGTGACAGGCCTAATTTCACTTCCCTTTCTACACCTTGATAAAGACGACTACACTACTGCCTTCACCTCTGCTTCTATGCCTCAGTTAAACGCTCCACAATCCTTTGCTGCATCACTGTCACATGACCAAACAAATACCACGTGACCAACCCCCTCTCCTCTCCCTTCAGAAACAAATGGCAACAAGATACAAATTTATATCGGTTGTGAATATCGGGCCAGTTTTATTTATCGGACTATAAAATGACACATTTTGTCCAATACCAATGTTGGTCCCATCTCTCTTTCCTGTGGACCGGATGTGCTTAGTAGGTTGGTGAAACACAACTATTGTGTAATGTATTTGTTCCAAGCTAGAATGCAATGCCCGCCTTCTGCTGTGATTAGTTAGAAAAGTCAAGTAGAACCTTTTAGAGATACAAAGTGCAGTAGTAAGAGAACATATATATATGTTTTTTTCCCCCCTTTCTTCATATGTGTGCAGCGGGCCGTGGTCCAAATGGACGAGGCCAGAGAGGAACACATCACCAAGCTCCTTAACTCTGTCCAGAGTGACCCAACTAGAGACAGCAGGGACGCACAGTCCTCAGCGTCTGACGCCTGGCGGACAGCAGCCAGCAGCAGCAGCAGCCACTGGTGAGAGCTGCCAGTGACTTCCGCTGTGCACTCACTCACTGCCAAGCTTACGACGTAAAAGGATGTATGAAGTCAGATCATTTGAGTTTCTGTAGCTGATGTTGTGTCTCATTACCATGTTGTGAAATCAGTTACTTTGACGGGGATATGCCTGAAGAAGAGAAGCGGAAATTGGAGGAAGAGGAACAGAAGAAAACAAGCCGCACATCTCAACGGTACGTTATGTTGTCATATTTAAATTAAAATATACTTTTGAAAGTAATTTTTTTCAAATCATATAAAAAGAATAACTAAACTTGTCATCCTAATGTGTGTGTTATTTAATGTTTTTTTTTTCTTTTTTTTTTCTTTTCAGTGGCTCCTCTACAGCAGCTAAAGATGAACCTCCAGACAACTGGGACGAAGATGATGAGGACGACGTGGAGAAAGAAAAACCGATGAGCGAAGACGAGGATCTGGAGTTCTTATTTCAGGAAGTAGTCAGAGATGCATCAGTGGATGAAGACTTGAAAAGAGATTTGGAAAGCAAAAAAACAGATCGAAATTACAAAGAAATGTTGGTAAGTGTGTAAATATGAAGTTTTAATTTGCTGTCAACAAAATGTCCAATACGTTCTTTTTTTTTTTTTTTTTTTCAAAGTACAATATACCACTGTAGAGACATTTTCTACAGAAAACTTGGCATAGAGTTTCACCAACATTGTGTAAGCAGGATGTTAAAATTTCAGGTTTAAAAGTTTAATTTTCAAGTGCAAAATAGGACATGCATTGTTGACAAACTGTACTGCTGAATTTTGCTGCGTGAAGTGATGAGGCTGGAGTTGAAAGCAGAATATGCAAAGAGTGAATTGTTAATGTTTAAATAAAATTTGATGATGATTTTGAAATTGTACAAAGAAACAAAAACCTACTCTTCATCTTTTCATCTCTAGAAATTCAGGGAAAAACTACCATCATATGGAAAGAAAGAGGCAAGTACTGCTGCTTTATCTTCCGTTTAAGCAGTTACTTTGCAACTCACCATTAAAAACGTGTTGCATAATAAAAAACATACATATTTCTTTCTTTCTTTGTTTTTTGTTTTTTTTCACAACCTCTTAATTTCGTCCTTTCCGTCTCCCCGCATCTCTGATTTGATCCACAGGATCTGGTGCGGCTCATCAACTCCAACCGCGTCTTGGTGGTCAGTGGGGAGACGGGGTGCGGAAAGACCACTCAGGTCACCCAGTTCATCCTGGACGACCACATCAGCAGAGGCCGGGGCTCGACGTGCCGCGTGGTCTGCACGCAGCCCCGCCGCATCAGCGCCATCTCCGTAGGTTTTCTGCAGCCCTGCATACGTTGACTCATAAGTTCTGGTTTGTCTACTGATGAGGAATGTTGTTGCCTCGCAAAATTCGGTTTGCTAAATTTCACGCATGACTTGTCCTGATAAAACAATTTATTTATTTTTTTTATGCAGGCTCTTTTCTTCAGTGGAATTGTGTGTGTGTGTGTGTGTGTGTGTTTTTTCCTCTCAGGTAGCAGAGCGTGTAGCTGCAGAGAGAGCAGAAAGTGTAGGAAATGGAAATTCCTGTGGTTACCAAATACGCCTGCAGAGGTAAGATTTTTCTACCTAATGACTGCTGATGCATGAAATGGAGGTAATGGATTTGACTTTAAAAAGCTCACTATGTATTTAGCTGTCAGAAAACACAGTTTTTATGTCCTCTGATTATGTGATTCTTAACCTGTTTCCGATTTAAACTTCATGCCGGCTTCAGTTATCAGAGCAAAGCAAATCATGACTTCATAAACGGACAATTATTTTAATCCGCAGCAAAAACCTTATGCCAACATTACAGATAAATCTAAGATAAATATTCAGCTTCTTGGGACCAGATGTTCAAGCTGAGCTGCATCGTCTGGTGGTTTTTAAAAATACACCAAAATTTAAGTAATGGTGGGAAGCACAGATGCCTGATCTGAATAAATGAGGAACGTCCTGAGAGAAAAAATATATATTTGTACGTTTTGCTTAATCTTGTATAGAAATTTTTGTTTTAGTGGATTGTGTTTCTTTCGGTCGTCGATATTTCAATTAGAGTCAAATGCCTTAAAGATAATTGGACACTGCATCAAAGTGCAGACAGACAGTAACTTAAATATGCCCTAGGAGTTATTAATGTCGTTAGTGCATCTGAATGAATGTTTTTAAGTCAGGCATCTGATCTGATCTGAACAGAGCGGTGCTCATCTAGCTGAAAAACAAAACAACAAAAGCCAGAGAATAATACTTGCAATGATAGTAGTAAAAATCAATTTAAGAACTGAAGACAGCTTCTACGAAGGTCTGGCTTAGCATCAAACAAAGACGTCAAACCTTTCATCTGAGGCTTTATTGCTTGCTGAGGATTCTCAACAGCATATTGCAGGTGAAAGCTAATTGAAGCAAAAACAAATTGATAAATCTCAGAAGAAAACGGTTTTATCTGGCGTGAGTCAGGATACAGAAACTTGAGCTTTCTAAAATAAATGATACATAATTGTCTTTTTTTTTTTCCTTGCACCAGAATATGTAGTTGTGATTCATCGACTTTTCTTATAAAATGACTTTAAATCTGTCCCACCACCAAGCTTAAATGCTAGGTGAATTTAAGACGGTGTTCTTTTGAGATGCATTTGTGAAGGTGCTGCTGCGCTTTGACTGCTCACTGTTGTGGTCTCACAGAGCACAGCGGTGAACGGTGTGATGCTGCTTTGTTAAACCTCTAATGATGCACCAGGTTTACTTAGAAAAAAAAAAAAACAGAAAAGCTGACATGAAAACTTTACAGCCTTGCTCCTTTTATTCCCTCATTGTGTAATCTAGTTCTGTTACCAGAACCTTGCTGCATTTAAAGAAGTAGACTGTGCTGCAAACTGAATGCTCATTGTTTTAAAGGCTATTAAAACACACAAAATTGAGAATTATTTCCAACAATATTGGAGGTAAAAACTTATGAGACGGCACAGATGATAATATAATGCAGTCACGATATGACTTGCGATTAAACACATATACTTAAACAGTGTTGATGTCCTCCTTCTTTTGGTTCATAGCTCATTATCTGGGTCTGCGTTTGCTGTCGTTCCATCTGCTGGGGGGAAAAAAAAACGAACAGTTTCTCTCTCAACAGAATGGTTTTATTGTAATCTCTTCTGGCCTACATCTATTCTTCTTCTTATGCTTTTGTTATTGGCTTGACCACCTGTTGCGTCAAACAAGTGTCACCAAATAAATTACATAGGATGGAGAGACTGAATGTCTACTATTTTATAATCAGCTGACATTTATTGTCATCTTGGAATTTCTTGGAGACGTGCAAATTTGCTTACAGCTACATTACAACGATGTTAAATTTCAACATGTTGTGAAGTCAAAGCAAACTTGCAGCCAGACTTATTTGCATGTTGTAATACAATCAAGAAGACATGAAAATGAATGTTCACAGACGACACCCCCTGTCTAATCTGACTGAGCTTAAGCTAACTTGCAAAAATGAGTAAGTAAAGAGTTTACATCTGTAAACACAGTTAAAGCCAGTTCTATATAGTTTTCTACTATCCTTGAATAGTCTTAAATTCATGTATCTATAATTAAGGCCATAAAATGTCTTTAAATTCATAAAAAAAAAAAAAAAAAGCATGTTGGCCTTAAATTTGTTAACCACAGGTCTTAAATTTTGGGCTGGTAGGACTATTTAATCTTGTTAATCAAGATATATGTAGTTTTCTGTCAGGCCAAAGCTTGAGACATCTTCACTGCATTCAGGGGTTGGTTGATGCTACCGCTAGCTAGCTACTTGTACTTACCTTGCTACAAGCTAGTCAGCTTTTTAGTGTCTATCATGAGTAAGTGCAAGTTTGTCACCGTTTGGCCGGACGATGTTCGTTTTCTTGATTACAGCATCTTCCCCCAACCATTCCCTATATTTACAGTTTTTATTTATTTTCTTTTGTTAAATCAAGGTGGCATTGGGGAAGTCTTAAAAAGGCTTAAATTCGACTTGCTAAAAACCTGCAGAAACCCTGCGGAAGCACATTGAGAATTTCAAAAACTGTCATTTTCCTTTTCGCTGATAAAATTGTCATAAAATTGCAATCCGTTATAAAGTTTTGTCCATGCGGTGTGACAGAATGTGAAAAAGCCCAAATATTTTAGAAAGGAGCTGTACAAACCAGAATGCCATCAATAATACACAAGTGACAGGCCTATCATTGACAGCTGACGGCACTTCTCTTTCTGTTTTATTAAAGGAATATTGTTGCATTTAAATACCGCTGAAAAAGCAAACAATGTAACTAATGGGGTAGCTAATGAGGTAGCACAGAGCGACGTTAACATCCATAAACAAGGTCTGGTTCTCTCGGAAATAAAAGGCGACTGGACTGTCTCAGTCTCTGTTGAGGTTGAGTTGCCGACCAGGAAAAGTAGACTTGTGTTTGGAGGATGAGGCGGATCATTGTTTGCAGTGTGAACAACGAGACGACCTCACAGCAGACCTGTTACAGGGCAGCGCTGTGCTGTAGAAATGAATTTGTGGCGCCGCGCAGAGCTCTAAGTGTCGAGGCTGTTAGAAACACAGCCGCTTTTATTTTCCCTGCAGCGTTTCTGCTGCCTATTAGGACCTTCTAAATGCTAAATAGTCTGCCGTGTGTCTGAATGGGGAGAAATCTCGCCATACTCCTGTTCCCGTTTGTGCATATTTTTATTTATTTTTTATTTTTAAAAGCTTCCAACTCTTTTTGGCTCACTGCCTCGGTTGTTTTCGTTCTGCTCTGACCCTGCGAATATGCGATTCTTTCCTGAGCTCAAGGTTATTGCTTCAGTGTTACTTTTTCCTAGATAATTGTCAGAAATCTTTTTTTTTGTTGTTGTTGTTTTTTAAATGTCACACTTGAATTAATTATACAACAAAGCTGTCAGTGAAGTTCAGCTGCCGAGGAGATGCAGTTGGCGGTTTTGTTTCAAGAGGCAAAATGAATCAGAAGGATAAACTTTTAAACAATGAGAAACATCCTGGTGAAATTATGAAATCAAACCAGTGTGAATAATTAGCATTGCCTTTCCTCATCCCAGTTCAAGTTCTCTCTAGAGCTCATGTCACGAAGTAAATTATTAATCTAGTTAAAACTATTTTCCTTTTTTCTCAACAAGATTAAAAAAAATATTAACACCAGGAGAGAAAAAAAAAGTTTTTTCTCTTCCACCATAATAAACAAAAGGATAAAATCAGTTATGTTAAATTGTATCTCTTAAAACTTCGACTGAAAAGAAAACTATCACGGTTTCCTGGCTGAAGCCGCAGACCGCCCAAACAGTGTCTCAATGGGAGAAGAGGGCGAGGGAAGTGTATTATATGGAGCAACAAAAAAAAAAAAAAAGCAAAACCGCAGGTGAAAGTGACATGTTTAAAGAAAAAAAAAATAGTTCCCCATTCAAACATTTATTGCAAACTCCAACTGAGTCTGTATGAACTGCGTTTGCTATGCTGGAGGAAATATTCCTCTATATTTTTCACTCTTTTTAACTGCGGACAAACAAAACCCCTCCATGCAGCGTTAAGGTACCAGTGGCTCTATATGCATTATAACAATCATGTACAATGTTTGTTCTGTCAATGTTGAATAAATAAATCTATAAAACCCCTTTGCCACATGTTGTGGTTTGCAGTTACCCAACCTGTGGCATTTCATGGAACAACAAACTCAACTTTATGCGACGGAACTCGCGCTTTACTGGTGGAAGTGGTATTAGAGAAATATCCGTTTTGTCTCCTCTCTGCACCAGCCCTAATTTGTGTCATCTGGAAAACGTAAAGCCTTTCTTATGTCTCATCTTTTCCTCCTCACATTTCACAGCCGGTTACCACGGAGACAAGGTTCAATACTGTACTGTACAACAGGAATTATTCTTCAGTGGCTCCGCTCTGATCCGTAAGTCTGATCCCATCTTTCACTTTCTCACCGTCATCACCCGCTCCGAGCTTCTGCTTGTCGCACATCCTTTCTTTGTCTTGGTTTTATATTTTATATGTATTATTTTTATCTGCCAAAGTCATTAGCATGAGTCTCCATACTGACAGGGAAATAAAGACGCATGTACACTGAGATCTTCTGTTGACTCATCCCTCTTTGCTCTTCGTTACTTTCTGAGCCACTTAGATTAACAAGAGGGTCTTAGTGAAATGCCAACTTTTCCTTGATGTTCAACTTTAGTGAATATTTTGAAGACTTTAATTGAGAGACCAAAACATTTGTTGAAGAATTTCTCTCGCTTAATCTGTGGATTGTATATGCAAAAAAAAAAACAACTTAAAACTGCAGCAAATGCCATTCGTACAGATGCTTGAAATCCTTGAGTTTAATTTAGGTGTTTTCAAAGTTTGGAAAGTGCTCGATATTCAAACTGCACAGTTCTTTAATAATTTAATGCTTGATTACGCTTCTTCACAGTTGGGGCCAGATATTTTGACACGCCCAATAAAACGACAAACATATATTTTTTTTTCTCACTGTCTGAATTTAAATCAGACCAAACATTTCTGGTTTTAGATCAGATACAATTACCAAGATTATTTCTATTTACTAATTGCCAGAAAACAATCTCATTTTTAGAGATTTCTTTTTTTTTTTTTTTCGTAGCTTTCTTTGCATGGTGTGTTCAAGCGTCTAATTTGAGCAGAAATATGCACAAACCCTGACGAAAGGCCGACGATAATCCTTACAGATTAGCCCGTCCCTCGACCTAAAAATCAAACTCCTAATCTAATCTCCCATGTTTTCTTAGGTTGTTATCCAGTGTCAGCCACCTTGTGCTAGACGAGATCCACGAGAGAAACCTTCAGTCCGACGTTTTGCTCGTCATCGTGAAGGAATTGCTCAACCTCCGAGATGACCTCAAGGTCATCCTGATGAGTGCCACCCTCAACGCAGAAAAGTTCTCTAAATATTTTGGTATGACGCCTCCAATCTACGCAGTGTTGTGTTACACAGAAACAATTATTCTCACCTCTTTTCCCTGTTTTTTATTTTTATTTTTATTTTTATTTTTTTTAAAGACCAATGTCCAATGATCCACATCCCTGGGTTAGCCTTCCCAGTGGAAGAGTTCCTACTGGAAGACATCATTGAGATGACCAGGTACTATTGCTAAACACCTGAATTATTACAATATTCTGGTAATATTTTTTTTAAATGTTTTATTCTCACATCTGTGTTTTAAAGAATCTGTAGTCACTAGCTGCGTTTCCATTACAAATGTGTGCAAAAATTTGTCAGTATTCTGCTAATGTTGGAAAACACACACACGCACACGCACACACACACACACACACACACACACACACAATTTCATCAAAAAACGTATGCCGCACCTTGATCCTACAACTACTTCCTGTCATCTTCTTCTTCATGATGTCTGGTTGTCGATGGTGTGATTTTTCCTTTGCAGTTGTGCAAAATAAACCAATTTTGATAAAGCTGAAACAAAAAACCCACCTCATCCTAGTGCCAAAACTTGTGCTACAAAATTGCCGCTCTGTGGCTGGAAAATGCATACTACCGGCCCTTTAAAGCATGCACAGGCTCAACGTAGCAGCTTTGACTTCCTAGGCAGTCAAACACTTCCTTAGACATACGTGGGGCTTCAGTGATTGATTTCAGCATCGCAGCTTGTGACAAACGGATTGATACAAATGCATCCAGTCATAAACGTCCACTTTGTGTGCTCTAACGGGACGATTTGTCTCTTCTGACAGATATCGTCCGCAGAATCAGGACCGTCGGCCTGCGTGGAAGAGACGCTTTTGGCAGGGCCACCAATCCAGATCGGAGAAGGAGGAGAAGGAGGAGGAGTATAAGGAGAGCTGGCCATGTTACGCACAAACGCTGCAGGGCAGGTGAGTTATTTTGTTTGGACGCAGTTTGAAACCAGGCGTTTCAACTGTAGCTGCTTCATGACCCAGTATGGCTATTGACAGCTTTTATTTATTTAATAAAATAATGATTATCTCTGACATACTATTTCTGTCATTACTGTCACATTTAGCAAATAGAAATAATTTAGGTAATTCTAACTCACCTAAAACAGGAGAGCATTGCTCTGATTTAACTTCACACAGTGAGGGGGGAAAAAAAAAAAGAAGTCTTTTTGTTCTGTGTCTGTAAACCTCCGGTTTCAACCGTGTGCTTCTTTGGGTATAATAAAGCGGCTGTGTTGGAGCCGTTCATGAACAAATAGTTTCCCGACAGTTGGAGGGCAATACCTTTTCTTTACCTTCATTATAATTGCTCGGTCTCCAGTGAAGAGACTGTCAGCATAATTGCTTGCGCGACACTTTACCCTTTGAAAGTTGATTTAAAAAAAACAGCCTCGCCTTGCCTGAGGCTTTGGTACATGGAGATGTAGCTCATTTCCTACACCAGGCAGTAGCTCTATTATCCCCTTATTTTGTTTAGTTTGGATTAAAGAGACAAATATAAGATCAGCCTCTATTCTGGAGAAGTCGATTTTTTTTTTTCCAGATATAAGTTAAAGGATTGTATCTTTTTTTTTCATTTTCTTTTGTAACTGGAAGAGAAGCATGAGGTTAAATCAGTCTGATTACATCTAAAAGTCCGAGGAGGCGTCTCGTCTTCGTGCTGAATGTTGGCAGGAAGTGTTGAGCAGCAACACACCGTCCATCTGTCCGTTTTCCTAACCTCTTGAGTCCTGTTTAGGGTTCAGGCTGGTGACCTTTTCTGACCTTTGGGTCAATAGTTGACCTCAGAGTCAACGGTTCAACCAGGGTTTAAAATGGATTCGGATTACACACGTACAGGAAATCTGACTGAAGAGCATTTCTGTTGCTTCGTTGTTGTTGTTTCAGTTTGTGTTTGCTCTGTATTCGGGGTATGAAATCCTTGAAAATGCTTGAATTTCAATAGGCTGTCTTCAAAGTTTGGGAAATGCTTGATTTCTTTATGAACTCCTTGAAAGTGCTTGATATGCAAACTGCACAGTTTTGTAATGCAGAGCAATCCAACACGTGATTAAAAGCCTGGATTTTGGGAAACATAATTTACAGCTGAAACCAGAAATTTTAATGCACCCAAATAAAAAGACACATTTTTTTCACACTGTCTGAAGTGAAATCAGACTAAACCTTTCTTGTTTTAGGTTAGTTAGAATTATCAAAATTATTTCTATTTGCTAAATGCCAGAAAACTTATAGGATATTTTTGTAGCTTTCTCTGTATCTTGTGTTCAATCATTTAATCTGAGCAGGAAGGTTTCAATATGATCAATATATATTATTAATATTGGCTCAGTGACTATTGATATGTATAATTGAGATAAAGGTTGGCTTATATTTTACATGTCAAACAATGCTATTGAAATTTGAAGATTTTTTTAATTAGTGTTTTGCTCTCAAGTTAATAGAGTGAAATATACAACAAAAAGTATATTTCTGGTTTCCCTCGTTCTGGCTGTACAATGTAGAATCCCATCACAAGATGTTATTAGTAATAGTGATACACAATTAAAATGGTTTGTTTGTAGTTAATCTGTATAGCTATTATCTCCAAAGTGTGGCGCTGGAAAAGCGTGAAAATGCACCTTAAAAACGCACAGTCATTGCTTGAATCTTACAAAAATGTACAAACCCTGAACGCTACAGCTACTGTTTTTAGATGTAAAAATCACAATTCCTCTCCTCGTGCAGCTTGGCTTGCTCCACTGCTGCCCAGAAAGTCTCAAGATATTAATCCTGTATGGTCAGAGCATGATCTGAATTGCTGGCCTGGAATTCAATTTCAAAGCACTCAGAGCTGGGCGGGATTGGCTCGTCTGAGCGCTGCAGGGAGATTTGTGTATCGCCCGTGGTAAGAACAAGCATTAAACATATTCAGAAGTAAAATTATTAACATCACATGCTAAAAATATGAACTGACAGTGAACGCGATTCACTGTCAACAGGGCTGGTTCATATATATTTCTGCGTTGTGTTTTGCCCTTCAGACTGAGGAGAAAATAAAAAAAGCTCTACGGGTTGTTTCTGGTGGAAATCTGTAATTTAAATCCGTCAGAAAACAAAAGAATAAGAAACACCAGTAAATGGGGGGGTGAGGGGAATAAACGAAACCCTTCTGGCCTCGATGCGACTAGTCAGAGAACAACAGAAGGGCTTTGTTTTCATCCTGACAGATGAGAGGTGGCGACACGTTCAATGTTTGCCAATGTTTTCCAGATACTCTGACAGCACGATCGAGGCGGTGGAGATGTTAGACACCGATGAGAAGATTGATCTGGAGCTGATCCTGGCGCTGATCCGGCACATTGTGCTCAACGAGGGGGTGAGCGTAATCGCGTCTCCAGTTTCAGCGCAGTCAAGAATAGGATTTCCCTTTCTCGAGTAAATCTGTGCCGAGGAAGATTACTTTTCGCAGGCAGCCTCTGATATCGGAGCAGAACAGGCGTCTGCCACTGGAACACGCCTGGAGGATTTTTTTTATTTTTTTTTTTAGGTTTGCGCCGTTCTCCTGACACGTTCAACACCGGCAGTGGCACACGTGGAAAACGGATCCACGTTAAGTAAAAAAAAAAAAAGAAACTTAAGAGGTGACACGGCTGCTTGAGCTGGAAAAGGAGAGAGGCAGATGGAGGGAACGGGGCGAACTTCCAAACACAGAGTGACTTTAGATCAGAGAAAATGACACCGATCCTGGCAGCAGATCTGTGCTAATGAGTGATGGAGCAGATGCTCTGCCGCTACACGTCCACTTCTCCCTC
The DNA here is from genome assembly GCF_000485575.1 of Poecilia formosa. NCBI lineage: Eukaryota > Metazoa > Chordata > Actinopteri > Cyprinodontiformes > Poeciliidae > Poecilia > Poecilia formosa. Next base: position 450,246 of record NW_006800136.1, read on the forward strand.
CCTCCATCCCCCTTTTTTCTTCCTTCCTCCTTCCAGTTCTCATCAGGTTTCATCCTTTCATGTCAGCATCTTTTCACTGCTACTTTTGCAGATTACTAACAGCGGCAATCAGCTCAGCTTATAGGGCCTAATCAATTAGATTATCATTGGATATATGATTATTTGTGTGATTCTAGAAGTGAAGCTGCTTTTAGACTCATTACACGCAGTGTTGTTTTTCAACCAGCGCCTGTATCTGCTAATTTTGAAAATTGTCGCTTGCATCTAATCAGAAATTATTTAAATTTTATATAAGAAGGATTTTTGGTTCAGAAATATGAATATATGCGTTATCATGGAAGAGAGCTGACTTGATATTTGTCATTACCAATCAGAGCAAGCTAAAATAAAAAGTAATTACTTAAGAAGCTGATGATTCGTAGAGAGCTGTATCCATAAGCCTGTCAATCAATAAGCAATTAATCACATGATAAATTGAAATAAGCTTGATTTATTTATGGTTTCAGTTGAGTGTGTGTTTTTTTTATTTCCTTTTTATTGATTGTGTTTTGGTTGTTGTGTTTTATTGTGGAAGTTTAGCATGTCTTCCAGTTCCAGTGTGAAGTTTATTTGTCTTTGAGAGAGGGAACATGCATTATTACCATCATCATCAATATTAGCTAAAACTGGCCTCAAAACAACAATAATGCCGCGTATTGCAAATAATTTCTAGGACAATTTATCGTCCTACAAAATTTATTACTGTGACACGCCTACGTATCCAAGGATATAATTGCAGAAATGAGTGGAACAATATATATATATATTTTTAAAGAAAGTTTGGAAGAGGATTTTAAACTGAAGATTATTTAAGAGTTTGGGGGACATGAAAGAAGTTGTGGACTGTAACCGAGGTCAGTGCTCCAAGAGCTGCCTCACAAAGACATAAACTACAAAAATCACATTACTCATATAAAACTGGTTCTTAACCAGAAACGATATTCAAAACATGTCCCCTGTTAACATCAAAATTAACAGAAATAAATGCATAAAAGTATATGTGGATAAATTGTGTATATACCTTTCGCTTTTTGTATCGGGGTGTTTGTACATCTTTAAAAAGACCTTCATATATCTAAAATTAAGGCCTTAGAAAATCTTAAATTATTTAAAAAAGATTATTAATTGGCCTTAAATACGTTAATTATAGGTCTTCAAATTTTTTGACGTAACTGGATTGTTTATTCTTGTATGTTCATGTGTATGTAGTTTTCTGTCAGGTCTGAGTTGCACACAGACGTCTTAATTGCTACTTGAAGCAGTTGAGGCTAGCTAGCTAGCTAGCTTTTTTTTTGTGCCTATCATGCTTAAGTGCTTTTAGCCATTGGCTCACTTCTGTTCCTAACCTAAATGTTAATGCATGCAAAAAAAACCTTAGGACCAAGGGGGTTAAGGCTGTAGAGAACCATATGCAGTGAGAAATGCAAAGCCACAACAGACCCCAGAAATTTCACAGTTTATGCTATGATTATCACCCCCCCAACCATTCCCTAAATTTATTTATTTTTTCTATCTTAGACTTAATTCAAGGTGGCATTAAAAAAAGTCTTAAGACAGAACCCCAATGTATGTACATTTTGAAATAGATGAACTTTAAGTTAGATTTGCCAGAATCGAAACAATAATGTTGAGGATAATATTTCACAGCAATTCAGGAAATGAAACAAAAGCAACTCAGTTTTCCATCGTATTTCTCTCCAAAGCAACCAGTCGTATTGTTTCTGTTTGTTTGCGGCCGGCGGCCTTGCCCAAAAGGTGCGAAAGAGTCAAGAAGAATAAAGGGCGCCTTGGAACAAGGAGTGACTAACTCGGACAGACAGAATAATTACCCTCTCCTATATGTAGCCATATCTCCATCAGTCACGGCGCCACTCAGCCACTCGACCAGTTGATTTGCCGTGGCATTGTCAAACGGCTGGGAGGGAAAGGCGCTGATTCGCCATGACGCGGCTCCGCACCAAGGATATGGCCCGTCTGTCGGGTTTCGCCTGTGATGATTGGTTAATTATATTGAAGGGGTCTATGATTAGACGTTAAGGGGGTTGACATGCGAGCAATAATCACTGCCTGCTAGGTGAAGCTCTGTATGTGGGAGGATCAGTGTGCGTGTTGCCAAATAGTCGCTGAACTGTTTCTTTTTCTTTTTTTTTTCTTTTTTTTTTTTGCTTTGAACTAATCCACTTCTTTGTGTGCCTCAGACTGTAGCTACTGTATATACGCATTTCTACATAACACACTCGTTATCATGCGAGTGCAAGCCTTTGGGAATAATAATTATGTGCAATTAAAAGGCAGAGGTAGTTAATGCTATGAAATAACTTCTTTGTCTGAATATTTTATTTTTATTCCTTTCACCTGATGAATAATTGCTCTTTTTGAAGACTGGGCGTTTTTCTGACTACTTGATTTCACGCTGAGATCCATTTTTGCCTTATTTCAGGTTCCTTGTGCAGCAAATCTTTGCACAGATTTTTAGAAGTTAGACTACTTTTGGTTGTTTTGTGAAATGTTCTTCATGTTTTTTTATTTTTATCTTTGCTAAATACGTTTTATTTGTAATAGCAATAAAATGGATATAACATCCAAGGTGGTCAACACTTTTTAAGGGTATTGTATATATTTTTTCGGCATATTACCATCTGTCCTTTATATAAAACTGTTAATTTCATGTTATTACCGTTTGTTTACGTGTTGCAGCAGGCATAGGGGACAGGGCGGCCATGTTTGGCTGTGCGTTTAATTGAAGAAGAGACGGATTTTAGCATTGTGGTCAAGACAGTGCTAGTATGGATTGAACAAAATGTTCAAATCTGTTCATCCCTAATACATTTTAAGCAAACCCAACATCAGTGAAGTCTGATAATAAAGCTGCTATAATGTTCTGATAGCAGGGGAAGTAAATGGAGGAATACCTTCCTCTTTGAGATTAATCTGACTGAATTTAAAGCTGCTTGTTGACATGCTAGGCTAACATTAGCATGTTTCCTCTTTGTTTTGATGTTGATGATTACCAATTCCAGCTTGTTTCATCGCGGATCTTGGTGATTGTGTGAACTGTCTGGCTCTTCATCCTTAGTACGGTTCATGTTTTTTGACTCCTGTCAAATCCTTGCAGAATGTGCAAAAACTTCTCCGCGTAGGTATTTAAAAGCCTCGTGTTTTACAGCTGCTTCCAAGGGACTTTTTAATTTTACTTGCATTAGAGCGTGCTGAGGAAGTGAAACGAGGATACTGAGAGCTTCAGTAAGAGCGAGTCAGCAGGTAGAGCATAAACCAAAGGTAATCAAATTACTTTGACTCCGGCAGCGGATCTCTTCACTAATGTTTTTATTCGTTAGTGTTGGATTTCCTCTCCTGTTCGACTAACAAAGTTTTCGCCTCATATGAGATTTTCTGCTTGCTGAAATGTACGAAGAGGAGCGTTTACATCCCAATGTGGCACAACTAGACGGATTGCCGTCTGCCAGCGATGGTGGTGTTTTGAAAGCTGCATGAAGTGTGGCGTAAGACTTTATTAAAGCCACAGACACAAGTCATATTTATGTCTAAAAGCCAACCTGCCATATTTTATCTGGCTACATTATTCTGCGGTAGATGCTTCTGGTTCAATCCAGTATTTATTTATTTTTTTCTTATGCAATAAATTTTAAGTGTGAAACAACAATCTTAAGTGCTTTAGTTACAAATGGAAACACTGTGGAGATTTTGATTACTTGCAGGTGTCTGGTATTGCAGCTGTTCAGTAGCTCAGCTAGTTCCTTAGGTTTTTATGCCTTTTTTTGCTTAGAAAAAGGCAGATGAGGCCTTTTTCATCATGTGTTCGATACTTATTCCCTGTTCCGTTCCACTTCATTGAATGTATCTTAATTTATGTGTTCAGTGCTTATATTAACTCCTGTATTTATTTATTTCAGTAGGTTTCCCAAACATGCATTAAAAAAAACTACAAGTCTGATGTAGGAATTATTGGTTTGTCCTTTGATCATTTCCTTGTTTCAGATATTGCAGCGTTATTGTATTAGTTTGGTTTCTCGCCAGGTTGGCCGACATCATCATTTGCAGGCTCTGTCCATGGTTTCCTTACATTGAAACGTCTCTCAGCTGTCATTTGTGTGCATTTTTTTTTGTTTTTTTTTTTTTGCTTTGGTGGTCTGCTTTTCTTTCGTGGTGTCAGAGAGACGTGAGCTGCTGTGCAGCAGAGACTGACCCGTTACAGTAGGATGTCGTAACGATGTTGGCAAGGCGTTCTCTCTCTCATCAAGAGGCCGAAGGGAAGTCGGCCTCGTTGGCTCACCTCGGCTCCTCGATGCTGGGCATCGTGCTCATTCATTGTTGTAATGACTATTTAACGGATATTTGGCAGGTTTGCTTTTACCGTAGCCTTTGTTTAAAGACGGCTCTGTAATCGTTTCTGGCAGGAGGGAGCAATCTTGGTTTTCCTGCCTGGCTGGGACAACATTAGCAGTCTCAATGACCTCCTCATGGCGCAGCAGATGTTCCGATCAGGTACGCTCAACTTTTTTTCAATGGTTTTTGGCTTAGACTTCATTTAACACGAGAGAATAGACAGTTTTGTTTTGTTTTTTTCTCTGATACACCAACAACATTATTTCTTTTTGGTAAGATCCAGAACGAATGAGATTTACAGATTACATCCTTTAAACAATTTGAAAAATGTCACAGCTTTATAAGCTTCTGATTTTGGTTAATTTGTTAGATTAGGGCTGCAATGATTCATGAAACAATTCGAGTAACTCAATTTTTAAAATGTATCAAGTTTATTAATTAAACTATTTGTCTTTCCATTTGAATTTCCAGCTTATGGGCAACACGTGTTTAAATGTCACTGTTTGCAAAACACACGACCAATTATTATACTTGGATGTAATAAATACAGCACATGTCATGCGTTTACATTTAACTTATCCACCTATTCTATTCTGTTTGCTGCTGCTTTATCTCAGCTTTCCTTTTATATCCGATCTTTCAGAAAGGTTCGTCATCATCCCTCTGCACTCCCTCATGCCCACTGTTAATCAGACGCAGGTAAACTTTCTCTTTGTTCTCTGATCATCCGCCAGTCGACCAAAACATCCCGTTTCATCTTTCTTCTCCAACCTCCTCCAGGTTTTCAAAAGACCCCCGCCAGGAGTTAGAAAGATTGTGATTGCAACCAATATCGCGGAGACCAGGTGTGTATGTTTTGTTTCCATGATTAGTCTCAAGTCCATTACTTCTCTAAGTGCGGCCTTTTTTTTCTCTCTCTCCTTTGCGCTGAGTGCCAGTCATTACCGGGATAAAAGCTAATTGGATGCTAATTAGCATATTTTTCTTGGATTGATCACAAATCCTGTCTCCACAACATGGATGAGAAAGTTTAATTTAGTGTTCACACGGCGCCACATTCACATAAACTGAAGCTGCTCCACCTAACATCTCCTCACTTAATATAGACTCTTCTTGTTAAATATGCTAAAAAGATTTCCATAAACCTTTTTTTTATGATTTCATCAGTTTTTCTCTTTTCTTTCCTGACTTATCCCCCCACCCGTCCTCTCAGCATCACCATAGATGATGTCGTTTATGTGATTGATGGAGGAAAGATTAAGGAGACCAACTTTGACACCGACAACAACATCAGCACCATGACGGCCGAGTGGGTTAGCTTGGCCAACGCCAAACAGAGGAAAGGACGTGCTGGCAGGTACTGGCAGAAGTGGACACTTTGTGCGGCGCGTGGAACTGCTGGCTGCCTTAGCACTGTGAAATTTGTTACAGGCGCATCTTCAACATCGTATCTGTTTCAAGTCAGTAGCCATATTATGCCTGATTTAGATGTTTAATAATGTTAAACATGCTTCTGGTTTGTTTCTCAAATTGGCAACAACAGAACAAAGTATAGCAGTGCCACAAAAGTGTGTATAAAATATCCATTTATTTATTTGTTTGTTTTATTTTAAATATCCATTTGAAATCCACAAATTTGAAAACAAGAAGGAGCCCAATGTTAGCACAAAACATTACATGGAGAGAGGCAGGTTTGAGACTGGGGTTGGGCAAAATTACAAATGCTACCTTTGGGCCACGTATGATACACTTTATTTAAAAAAACAAAAAGAAATTCAGAAGGGCATTTTTTTTTTGTCTGGAAGAAATAGGCAGGTGCTCTAGCACCACCTGGTGTCTGTCTGTGCATGTCCCTGACCTTTACATTTAGATATATATTTTAAAACATTTAGAATAAAGACACCTTTCCCATTAATCCGTCTACGTATCGCGCACTAGAACAGGATCTCTTCAACCAGCTCACATCTTACTGCTTCCCCATCTGCAAACACAGAGAGGCAAAGTTCAGACACACCCAGGTTGGTTCGTGTCTCTGCGACTTGAGATGTCGGTTCTGTTCGGTTGCTCTGACATCAAAGTGCAGCAAGGCCCAATTAGCAGGAGCCGCTTACTGTGTGCAGTTTCATCCCACTGATTTCTCAAATTAAGCCCTTGTCACAGGACTGATATAACATGTAATCTTTTTCTCCCTTCTCTCTCTGTCTGGTTCTTTTTTTTTTACATATATCCAGGGTGCAACCAGGAAAGTGCTATCATCTGTACAATGGGCTTAGGGCCAGCCTGCTGGAAGCCTATCAATTACCTGAAATTATGAGGACACCGCTGGAGGAGCTCTGCTTGCAGATAAAGGTGATGTATGTGGGGAGAAAGAGATTGGCTTTGGCTGAGGAACCGAACTGAAGGGAGGTTTGCTTCAGTACCAGCCAGAAATGTACAAGCAGCATAAGAATCAATGTGCTTCATTTGTGCTTCTTTTCCAAGCATGTGAATATTTAATTTTTAGAATTTTCCAACTATTCCTGTGAATGTAGAAGTTTGAATTTAATGTAAATTTTCTCTTATCCACACAGGATTAAAATTCTGCATGCACGCTCAAATATAAACATGCAACCTCATTAATGGCTTTTGTTTAATGTTCTAGCATAATTCTAGCTGGATATTTGACCACCTTTTTATCTTAAACTGTGGACCCTGTTTAAACAAATCAAAAGGGCTTTTCTGCCATATGCTTTGTTTTTAGACAGTCCACACAGGGTTGGGTCATTACAGAATCACTGTCCAGTTCTGTCCAATTTTCACTTTTGAAATGCACACAGTGTCTGCACATCCTTGAAAAGTCTTAAATTCATGCATATAAAATTGAGGCCATAAAATGTCTTAAATTAATTTAAAAAATGTAAGTTGGCCTTAAATACACTAATCATAGATTGTAAATTTTGCCGTGGCATGGCTATTTAATCTTATTTGTAGTTGTTTAATTCTTGCAGGACACTCTAGGCATCGCTAGCTAGTTGCTAATACAACCTTGCTAGCTAGCTATTTTCTAACATGGGTAAGTGCAAATGTGTGACCAGTTGGCTGGACAAGGTCTGTTTTTACTTGTGTTGCCAGCCCATACAAGTCAGTAGGATTCCCCCAGTCATCCCCTAATTTATAGTTTTTTCTGGCCTAAATTTCATTCAAGGTGGCATTAAAAAGATCTTAAAACGTCTTAAATTTGACTTACTATTTGCATCTTTACAGTTTCTTTCATAGCTTGCAACCTCTCAGTCATGGAAGTGTAAAACTCATCTTCCAGACGTGATAAGCTTCAGCCTTGATGGATCATGGATTTTTTTTTTTTTTTTCGACCCAGTCTTAATTACTTCTATTTATGAGTGGTCACGTTTTGGATCGGATAAATAAGCCTTAGTTGCAATTGGGTGTTGATCCCCAACACACACCACAGCCAGTTTTTACGTGCATAAAGCACGCCGACATCAAGCTTCTAGAAACGCTGCGGCATCGTTGGAAATGCATGGACCGTGTTTAAAGGCTATGCCAGTTTATCCGCTGCCGCTTCTGCAAAATTACAGCAATCAGATTTGCAACGAGAATTATGCCAAAAAAAAAAGTATTAATATCTACAGAAATCCCCTGATTTGCAGTTTTCTAAGAGACATTTATCCTACTTTATGTGTTGTATCAGTATTCCAACCAAGCGTGAAGGATTAGTCAGTGCTGATGGGGTTTGGTTCTCTTTTGTTAATGAGGATTGAGGAAGGACATCCCAGACTGACTCACGACCCTTTTCCAACTGTTTCTGTTTTTTTTTACATACAGTGTAATCACATCTGTTATTGCCTCTTTCTCGTACATGAACATCTCTCTCTCTTTTTTTCCTCTGTTGGCTGCTTGCTGCTGTTTGTCTCTTTGAATCCTCGTAGCGCACTCGAAAGTGTTTAAAGCATCGCTAATGGAACATAAAGCCAAAGTTCATTCAGTTCTGGTGTTTGCAGAGATTGTTCTCACCAGCAGCTTTATTGTATGGGACTTCAAGCGTGCATCTTCCTGCAGCCTCAGTTCAATAAATTTGAGTGTGTGTGTGTGTGTGTGTGTGTGATGTTTTTTTTTTTTTTTTTCAAAGCTGGTGGGTGAGAGGCTGACTAATGCGTCAGACTAACCTCAGAGTGACAGACACTCTGACAACATGCAGACCCCAGGCTGAATCTCTAATGCACAGACACTCCGTCTCTCCCACACCCCACCTTTTTGTCAATTGCAGAGTGGATGTGTGGTTGCTACTTTACTCTTTGGTGAATTTAAAAGTCTGCCTTTTTTTTTTTTGATGTGGAAATGAATGCACTTTAAGTGAATGTGGACATTCATAGAATCAGCTCTTATCACAAATTCTCTCTTTCTGGCACTAAGGGAATCGCATTAAAGCGGCTCCATACAAATGCGTGTCGAGTGGCGCGCGTCCAAACCGCCTTTCGAGTGCGCTTGTCGGACAGAGAGAGATGCACACGAGCCCTAATTTCATGCAATACCCAACAGTTTGGTTTGTAATCTGGTGTGCGATGAAATGCTTCGGCTGACTGGATGAAAATTGATGTACGCCCTTTAGATTCTGAAGCTCGGCTCCATTAGTCGATTTCTGGAGAAGGCCTTGGACCCGCCGAGCGAGAAGGCGGTTAACCTCGCCATCAAGAGCCTCACAGACCTGGTAGGAAACTGTAAAGATTACATATAGTTTGTTTCGGGGTCGGGGGGTGGATTGACAGGGATCAAATAGTTCTGTAACTTCATCTCAAGCTGTCTGCACATCTTTAAGACATCTTAAATCAACATGTCTAAAATAAAGCATTAAAATGTTTTAAATTCATAAAAAAAAAAGTTAGTTGGCCTTATGTCGTTTTAAATTTTGCCTTGGTAGGATTATATACAAATATAATTGATGTATAGATACTAACAATCCTTGTAACAGCAGTTTAGCTTTAAAGAAAAAAACATTTCCACACATTACACAAAAAAATTCAAATCATATCAATATTACAGGAAGGGCAGGAGAGAAAAGAGAAAATAACTCATCTTATCTTTACTACTGCCCTGTCTATGACATAATTTGCTACATTTCTTCTCGTTTTTAATAAATCAGTCTGTATGTAAGTTAATTGGAGAAGTAATCCTCCCAATTTCATGAATTTCTTCTAGGATCTTTGTTGGTGTGTCCTTATTTCCATATCTCCTCGTAATTTTTTTTTTTTTTTACATTTTTAATAGCTGTTAATGTTATTTTAATCAAATATTTGTCACCAAAGTTCATTTTACAGACGGCACATCCCAGGAATATTGAATGAAAATCATATTAAAAATCCTGACCAGTGGTTGTTTGAAAACGTCAGTCGGTTCTTTATCATTTTTAAAGTCATCCAGAGCCACAGTGGAGCCACAGGCTGTGGACTATAACTTTTATTTAAAAGAATATTGGAAAACCGTGCATTACTTTTCTTTGAATTTCACTGTTTTATCATACATGGTATGGGTCTTATAAAGTCCCAATGACATGCAGATTTTTGATTTGGCAAAATGATAAAATATGAAATAGTTGAAGAAAACTAAATATGTTTCAAAAACTCTAAAAAACCATGCAGCCTTATGGGATCCAGAGCAACCAGTCCTCACACAACGAGGCATGTTTGTGTCTAGTTTTGGATTATTCATGGTGTTTGAAGTGTACAGATTCCCAACCTTCATCATGAGAGAAGCAAAAGAGAGAAAAAAAACCCACAGTTATCATGTGTGCTTTCATGCCCTAGAATCGATTCTGAGATGTAGAAATTTTTTATGTATATATTAAAAAAAAAAGTTTGGAGACCTTGCCTGAGGGGAGAATTGAGATTTATTGATGTACTGCAAATTTCTGTCTAATACTTAATCAGCAAACTGGCACAGTCACCTTCTATTACCAACTGGTTACCTTGAATGTAACACAGATCAAAAAAATATGAAATTAAACACAGAAACACAACAAATACTCCCCATTTTCTCTTAAAATCACCCAGTTAAGTTTCATGTTTGATGATGCAATGCTGCTAACCTTATTGCAAAGCTTCTGTTATTAAAACTCAGAAATACTTTCAACGTACTTCTCCTAAAACTTGTTACGCACTTGTCAAACCTCTGCCACTTGATTTTGACGGGTGTCATTAGAAACGCGCCGTCCTGAGCTCAGGGTGACATGAAACGTTTCCCTCTGGTCTTTGTGACGCGTTGCGGCAGAACGCTCTGGACCACGCAGAGAACCTGACGCCGCTGGGTTTCCACCTGGCGCGGCTCCCCGTGGAGCCGCACATCGGCAAGCTGATCCTGTTCGGCGCTCTGCTGGGATGCCTCGACCCCGTGCTCACCATCGCCGCTTCGCTCAGCTTCAAAGACCCTTTCTTCATACCCTTGGTAGGTTGCGCCGCGTCCACAGACATGAAAGCCGACGTCGACAGCAGATGCAAGCACGCACACTTCAGCGCGCTGCTGCAATCTGCCTTCTGGCTGTTTTGTTAGTTCTTTTTTATCCATCGTGAATGTTTAAGCATTTTTTTGGAACTGCCCGTCTCTTCTAGGGTAAAGAGAAGATGGCAGACATGAGGAGAAGGACTCTGTCCAGAAACTCAAAGAGTGACCACCTCACTATTGTTTACGCCTTCAAGGTAAATGAATCCCACAGCCGTGACCCTCACGTCGCCTCTTAAGCTGCGGCTGTTGGATGACTTAATTACGTCTTAATTTCTCATGCGCCGGCTGCCAGGGATGGCAGGAAGCCAAGCAGCGGGGGTCCAGGTATGAGAGGGAGTTCTGCTGGGACAACTTCCTGTCTGCCAACACACTCCAGGTGAGGCTGGCTGATTGCAAACTGTTTCGTTTTTCATTTTTTTTGCATCTGACAGATGGGGGGGGGGGGTGATTCAGTTCAAAGTAATTTGCAGAAGAGCAGCAACACATTTAACTCACAAACAAACATTAAATGATGTTAGGCTAAAACGATTATGAGCAACATTTTCAGGACAAAACTAAGAATTCCTATTTTTTTTGTTTTTCACAAATAAAAAAATGTTTCACAAAGCACAGAATGTGTTTTATAGTATCAATAATAAATGTAAAAATGTTAAATTCAGGATTAGCTATTCTGTATGTTGTGGATGTGAAATAAATCTCAACCTTATCAAATAATCTGTTGAGTGCAGTTCGGGTGTAAAGTTTGAACTTTGAGGTGATTAAAAAGTCCAGACTTATTAAAATAAACAAAACAAATTAATTCAATAAGTAATTAACCGTTTAGTTTAGCACTGATGGGAAGCGCCGAAGGAGATGCAAACTTGTTCATGATTAGCAGCTAAGTGTTAGCCAGTTTCAGAGCTTAGAAAAAAGTTTACGTCTTGTATATGGTAATTTGATTTTCTGATGTGCCCTCGGCAAGAGCAAGATGCTGGTGTAAGGAAATGGAAAAAAAAAAAAAAAAAAGTTATGTTTTGAAACCAGTGAACTTTTTACTTCTTATTAATCCTCCAGTTTAATATCATTTCAATGAGTTTTCTCTGGCTCCCACATGTTTCTTTCCAATATTCTGACCTGCTTGTATAAAAAAATAAAATAAAATATTGGATGAGCGCGCACATATACACATATTGTTCTTTTTATCTTTAAGTTTACATGTAATTCTGTGGCCACATGAAGCCAAAGGTTTCCTTGCTGTCTTGGCCTACAAAGCTGATTTCGGCTCCATGACTCACATATTTCTTCTTTTTCTCACTTGCAAAATATTCAAAACATTCTAGATGGCGTGGGAGCTAAATGACTGCCACTCACCACACTTATAAATGCAACCTTGTTTAAAAATGACAGTATCCAAGCTGCATTTGGCGTGACTGCCAATCAGCCGGCTGCAGGCTGGCTGTCAAAGCAGATATCCTGGGTAAAATCATGCTGCTACTCTGTCAACTTCAGAAAACAAAAAGGCGTTTAACACTCTGCACATGAAGCCTGTAAACTACAAACTTGCACCCCAGTAATGTGTCCTTTTCATTGTTTAGATGCTGCACAACATGAAAGGTCAGTTTGCTGAACATCTCATGAGTGCTGGCTTTGTCAGCAGCCGGGATCCCAAAGACGCTAAATCCAACATCAACTCGGGTAACTACAGGAGTTTTCTTTTATCGTTCAGATTATTTTACTCTCAAAATGTTGGGGATTATTCGGCTTTTGTGTCAACACATTATCTGAGATGAAGCAATCACCATTGAATGATTCCACCTAAATGCCATCGTTTTCCATGGATTTCACCTGAAAGCCAAACATCCCCAACTATTAATGAGCAGTGTATGTTTTCAACCAGAGAACCCTTCAATGGAGCCGTGTGTAATTAAATACGACGGTCTTATATTTCCTCAGACAATGAGAAGTTGATCAAGGCAGTGATTGTTGCTGGGCTGTACCCTAAGGTGGCCATGATCCGACCCTCTTACAACAAAAAGAGACCTGGGTGAGTCTGTCAGTCCGAGAAAGCTCACAGTTGAGAAGTAAATTATCCATTGTGTCCTTTGTTTTGTTTTTTTGTTTTGTTTTTTTTTTCCTCTCCCTGAAAGACAAATGGTGCCAGCGCTACAGTCACTCATCACACTTCTAGAAGGAGTTTTGGAAGGGTACTGTGACAGTCGCAGCTGTGCGGCAACCGTGTTTCAAAAATTGTCAGAAAAAAAAAAAGAAAGAACGAAACAAAGGCACTTTTGCAGCTCAAGATCAATGCACTCATCACGGAGGTGCCCTGAGGCAGCTGTCATATGTGGCAGCTTTGACCTGTGTGCCAAACATAAATGGCTTTGGGAATGGCAGTTTTATTTATATATCACATTTCATTACATATCAACTCAGATTACAAGCAGTGTGCGATACCGTGCTGTAAAAGGAGTTTAACCCCTTACATGTCTCTTCTGTTTTTGCCTTGCTGAATGTCAGACAAGAGTGAATACAGAATACAGTTTTCAAATAATCAATCAGTTTATTTTTCTCTGTAAAAAAATAAATAAATGAATTGTTTTCCCCTTGGGGACGACTGCTGTCATTGATAGTTTCCAGCAGCTGGCAACGACTCCTTTACATCATTCTAGAGAAATGTTAATCCAGTCTTCTGCACAACTGTCTGAATCCAACATCTTTATATGAGATTTGAGCATGAACAGTTTGCTGAACGTTATGCCTCCGCATCTTTTTGGATTTTCGTCCAGACTTTGACCAAGCCACTCAAAAATATTCATTCTGTCTCTTTTTTTAAGACAGTCGCACGTTTCTACCTGCGGGGTTATTCTACTAAGGATCCGAGTTTACGTCTCTCAGATCCCGAAGCAGACAAGTCGATCAAACTGCCGTCACCACATTTGACGTTCGACGTTGTACACCAGATGTATCCCGGCGCACATCTTCCAAAAAAAGTTCACAACGTTTTGCCTTTAAGATGTTTCAGCCTACTTCGTGTTGTCGGACAGGTCCTAACAAAGTGAGGGTTAGCAGTAAACAGGCCCTTGAGTGTGTCTTTTAAAATTCAGGTTTGACTAATTAGCATTTATTAATGACCTTTTCACATAGGGCCAACTTGACATAGTTCATTTTTTTCCTTATTTTTAGATTAAGTCCTCATTTGAGGACTCCTTTGTGTATTTACGCTGATTGTGTTTGAGCTAAAACATGTACGTACGCCAGCAAAACAAAAGCTAAAGAAATCTGTAAGGGGGTGATAGTTTTTCACAGCACAGTTTATTTAAACGATATCAAGGGATCGCGCTTCTGTTTTAGCGCTTAGTGACACCTTCATGAATGCCATGAATTTCCACCGAGTCCTTTTCGTTTGCATGTGAAGCTAGCCGGTCGTAAGATAAAAGGATTTAATTGCTTGTGTAGGGGCTCTTTCCTTTGTTACCAAATCAATCTGCAGTTAGTTCTCTGCTGTGCAGCAGTCGGTTTTGTTTTGTTGCCACACACACACACACACACACACACACACACGCACACACATTTGGAACAGGATGTCACTTTAAACTTGGACATGATTATCAGACTTTCTGCTTTCTTTTGTTCTTCTGTTCTCTAGCAGACATGAAAGGAAGCATTCTGAGAATAACAAGCTAAATGCATGCGATTGGAATCCAGTTTTTTTTTTCTTCCAACAAATTTGATCTTGTCGGTTTTCGTACCACTGAGAACAGAATATGTGCAGACAGACGATTGGCCTTGAATGTGAGGCGTAAGACGTAATATTTCCTACTTTTCGAAAGGAAAAGTGTTTCTGAGCGATAGACTTTATATGAAAGTCAGAGCCGCCTTAACCTTGGATTTGAATTCTGTGAATGGTGTGTTGAAGTGTGATTTTACCACTTTACCATGGCAGGGTTTTTCTGTTAGACATAAGATCCAGTGAATAGAAGTGGTCAAAATGAGCGTGTCGTTACGTAACCCGTCACAAACACCTTTCGGCCGTAAAGCCTGATGTGGATGAGAAATGCAATGTGTGGTGGAAAACTTCAAATCTCATGGCATTTGAGAAAAGAAAATAATGCCCAAGAAGAAAACTATACAAATAAATCATTTTAAGTAGCAAAAATCCTCAGGTTGTAATGTTGTTAGGTTTAGAAATTTCACACAAAGTGACATTCATACACACCAAAAAAAAAAAATAAAAGGTCACAAGAAGCAAATCTGTCCTGCAACTTCACCTCATATTCCAGCCCCAGGAAACAGCTTCTGCTATGAAAGATGAAAGCATAAATATAACTTTCTGGTCACAAAGAGCTGAGAAATAATTAGAGAATGTTTGTGATGTTTCATCAAAAGATCCCTTGGCCCAACTTTTGAATGCGAAGCCCGATTTTTGTATTAATTTTTTTTCATGCCTTGGGATTGTGCTGCTGCCATTGTGGCCCTGGGAACATATTACTTGTAGAGGAAAAATGGATTCAATTAAATCAGAAAAATTCTCAAATGAACTCCGGACTTTCTGCTATGGAGGGGAGTCTCAATAGGAACAAGCCCAAGGTTTTCATATGACCCTCGTATTCCTCTGACTAAAGAGGGTTCTTTTTTTTTTCTTCTTCAATTATTTTATTCCTTTTATTAAAAGCAGGGTTGTGTTGAGTATTTATAAGTAAGAACTGCAAAAATTGTCGCAGTTTATAGAATCACAGAGATTCTCATTGGGGCTTTAGAGCAACAACTTTCGCTCTCTGAGGACGTTAAACGCCCAACGAACTCCCTACTCTGAGAGATTAACTCCATCCATCCAATCAGTGCTGAGATTTCTGAATTTGCTGAAGCTCACCCTGAACAGCCTCTGTAGGAAAACTATTTGGCTTTTTTACCCAGGAAGGCTTGCCTGACCTTTGACGACCCACATCCAGGGGTCTCAACCCGCTTCGGCCTGCGAATGAGTCAGACTGAGTCGGATTCACAGATCACGTTCAATGATGGTTGTTCTTCCTCTATTTTGAAACTTGCCCTTGATTCTGAGCCAGATATTCTTTAGTGACTCGCATGGAGCCCCAGTGGTGCTGCTTTGGGCTTAAGGCAACCTTTGAAAACCTTCTGTACATTTATGAACCGTACAGCAAGGCGTATTTTACCAACTTGAGATTAAAGACGCTGAATCGGATAACTGAATGTTCACAATTTCTGTAAAACTGTATATGTTTCTTTCATTAGTAATGCTTTGGGAGGGTCAGTGATGTTTAAATTTAGCAGCACCGGTTGTTTTTGCTTGTTGAAGTAGAATCCACCAAGTACGTCAAGATGAGCTTTGCTGTTTCGTCTCGTCCACCTCAGGGTCAAGGTGTACACCCAGACCGACGGAAAAGTGTGTATCCATCCCAAATCTGTCAATGCTGAAGAGAGGGAATTCAACTACACATGGCTCATTTACCACCTGAAGATGAGAACCAGCAGCGTAAGTAAACGGACGTTTTGTTTTGTAACAGCGGTAGAACAAACTGTGTGTGTGAGAGCGAAGAGCGTCGTTTGAGGAAATTCTGATCTGCAAAATGTAGTTTTACGGTTGTGAGAGTGTGAAGACATACTAACCAGTCTTCTGGAGCGTCAGAGATTATTTTCCTCTCCTCGCCTGTACAGCATCATCAGAACGTATTTTGTCTTCCTACAGTCTTTTTTTTTTTTTTTTTCCTTTTCTGTCACTCTTCAATATTTCACATCATCAAACAAATTGATCATTTTCAGGACCCTCTTGAAAATGAGATCTAGATCTCGATGGAGTTTTGCCTGGTTAAATAAAGGAAATAAAAACAATTTGAATTTATAGCAAAGATAACCTCTGTAAATGGAAAAAAAAATCCAAATGAGCCAAAACATTATTTAATTTCTGAAGGTCAAACAGACTGTATTCAAACCATCCTTACTTTATTAAAAACAAACAAACAAAAAAAAAAAAAACGTCACCTGTTTCACCTAACACCTGGCTGTGGGACCTTTGCCTGCAAAAAACAACAATTTGCAATGACTGGCAGTAAGTCTTTTACTTCACCATGTAGAAACTTTAGTCTTTATTCACTTCACCTCCTGTGCGGCGTTTTTGTTTTGTTTTTTTTCCCCAAAAATATCTTGCCGTTTGAGCGCATCGCTGGCGGAAAATCTCCACCTGTGAAACCCCCGGCGTGAACAACAACAACAACAACAACAACCGCCGCTAAAAACACAAGCCTGTATTGTTCGTGTCTTCTTCTGCACATTTCTGCTCGTGTGTGAAAACGGCTTTTGGGATTCTGCCTGGCCTCTTCTGGAGACCACCTGTGAGAGGATTTGGAAGCATCAGTGGCCAAAGGTTGGCGGCGGTGCCTCGCCGGCTTTGCACTTAATGAATATTTGATTAAAAACGCCGCCTTTCAACTCCCTCTCAAAGGCTGTTGGGCTTCAAAGCTTCCAGGCACAATGCAAGAAGCGGTCAGAGGGGCGAACCAGTCAATGCCGATTCCTGACCGCAACACTCAAAAGCGTCATCCTTTATTTTTTCTTTTTTTTAAATAAAGTAATAAAGCCGTCCTCAGACTCTTGTTTTCTTCATCTATCTGTCTTTGTTGGTCCTGCCCGAGAGCCGCTGCTCTGCAGGAAATAAAACCAGGTTTCATAGAGAAATTGCTCCGATTGCATCCTGGACCTTCGTCATCTCTGTGTCGACGAAGAAAACGCGTTGGGCTGTAATTTACCTTTGTGTGTCTCATTTAAATCTTTTCCTTTTGTTTAGTTTTTTTTTTTTTTTTTCCCTCTCGCTCAATGCCGCGCTGCTGCGTTCGCAGAGTGAAGTATTCAGACAGCGTGAGATTTCCAAGGTTATTTTCTCGCTAAGAGAGAAGGAGGCAGACGAGTGGAGAAGCAGAAAAGAGGGGGGAACCGAGGAAAATGTGGGATGACGTTAAACTTGATCTCCTCTGACGCACTTGTCCCCGGTGATCCATTACATCACAGACTTATAGGGTGAATGTCGGTGTGCCGGCTCTCTCTGCTCATTTCCTTTCCACTGACTCGACCCTTAATTTTCAGCTTGTTTTATACCGCCGGAATATAAATAGGTTTCGTTTTGACCTTTTTGTCTTTTTAATTTATCGTCAGAAAGTTTGCGTTTTTAAAAGGACACTGTAGGGTTTTCTTTTTTTTGTTTTCTTTTGTTTTTTATCTTGAGTGCAGTGAATGTGCTTCACGTTGTTTGTTGGGCAATATACAGCACAGGTCAGAGGTCAACATGAACCTATAACATTACTTTTGTTTTTTTTGTTGTTTCTTTTGCTGGATGGAATGATAAGGCAGCCAACAATATGACTGGAAAACAAGACTAAGATTGAAACTGAACATAAACATGAACCAACACAGGGATAAAATGTCCTTGAGCGAATTTGCTTTCTGAAAACATCGTGAGTCCCTAGCATTGTTCTGACTGGAATTTTGACTGTTTTTTTTTTTTTCTTGTTCAAGAATACGCAAACTTATTGAGTTAAAATAATAGTAGGATTTTTTTGTGATGAATTGATTGTTGAAAAAGTGTCAACTAATCTAGTAATGACTCGTTAACTGGAGAATAAAGACTCAAAAAAAGGACGTTTGCTGAAGTACGACATATTCAGAGCAGTAATTTAGCAAAAACTGTTCAAATTTTTTTACTTTTTGCCATCTAAGATAAAAAAAACCATCTTTGTTTGTAAATATGTTATACCCAGAACTCCTTAAGTGGTATAGTTTTAGCTTCAACATGATCTAGTATACACTAAAGGAATGCTGTGTTACAGCATATTTGGCAATGAAATGTTTCTTTTCTTTTTCTAAAAAAAAGGAATTGAATCATTTACATCTTTTATTGCATTTCTAATATTGTATAAAAAGGCTTAAGCAGTAAAATAAAAAATCAGCAGTTTGCCAATTATTTTTTTTTAATCCAATTAACCGGCGGAACAAATGACAGAATAATCAATTACATACTAAAATAATTGCTAGTTGCAGCCCTAATTAACTTGAGTTTCTTTCCATGGTTTCGACTTTGTGCAGAGAAAACCACATTACATCTAAACTTATTTTTAAGGCACTGAATGTTCTGCTATCAATGGCCTTGATGAGAATATGTGAAATTCTGACTAACAGCTTTGTAAAATAAAGATGTGCTAATTGGCAGACATTGTGATTATTTTGATTTCAGTCAGAATCAATACATTGATTAGTACTTTGCAGTGACTTTATGAAACGATCAGTTATTTCTGTTCTGTTATCATTCTTCTGAAATAAGATTTTGTTTCGATTTTAGTTGTTTTATGTTTAAAAGCCATGTTTTTTTTTGTTATTTAGGTAAAAAAAAAAAAAAAAGGAGTATTACACTCAGCTTTCAGGGTTTTCAGTCCTTCATTTCGTGCCTGGCAGAGCGAGCTGCTTTACATGAGCAGCTGTCGGCCGAGGATGTGAAATGAATAGAAAGAGTGTGGCACATTAGGGAGATTCACAGATGGGGCAGGATGACATTTCTCCTCACACCAGAGGCACCGAAACACATTTCAAACTGGCACAGCCTCTCTCTTCACTAATGGGACACTTTCAGCCCACACCGCGGCGCAGCTGTCGGCCTGAGCAGCGACGCCGCTCCCCGTCACCGAAACATATTAATCTGCTTCAACGATGCCGTAATTGCACGTATGCGCCATGTCGCCGTCTCCCTTCAGATCTTCCTGTACGACTGCACCGAGGTGTCGCCGTTCTCGCTGCTGTTCTTCGGGGGAGACATCACCATCCAGAAAGACGAGGGCCAGGAGACCGTCGCGGTCGACCGCTGGATCGTCTTCAGGTCCCCGGCGCGCATCGCTCATCTTGTTAAGGTGATCCAAGCCGACGCCAGATGCTGGTTTTATCCCGACGTGTCGTTTGTTTTACCTTTTTTGTTTTTCTTCTTTTTCTAATCACTCTCCGTTTTGTGTCCTGCAGAGTTTGAAGAGGGAGCTGGATTCGCTGCTGCAAGACAAAATCAGCAACCCAGCTCCTGTGGATTGGGATAACCGCCAGTCCAAAGACTGCGCCGTCATCACAGCCATCATAGACCTCATCACTACCGAGGAAAGGCCTGCAGGCAGCAGCAAGGACGACGGCAAGACGTGGGCGTCTGCTCCCAGCGGAAGGCACTCTTACTTCGACGATGACGATGACAATGACGACGATGATGATTGAAAGTGGCCGGGCGTTTGGCTGGCGATGAAGAGAGGAGGCTTTCACGATGACTGCACATTCAGACATGAGTTTGTTGGAATATTTATGATAGACAGCTGGCCTCCTTGATGCTTCTGCTTGGTTTTAAACTTTACTGCTCCCTAGATGCTGAAGGCCAAACACGGAAGGCTTAGAGTGCTGAAAAAATGAAAATGAATTGTGCTTCTCTTTCGCGTTTTAAGATTATTCAAGGACCAACCTGTCTGTATGCATCCTTTTTTTGTTTAGTTTGTACATTTTATGTTTGGGAAAGTTTCACCTTTCTTTCACATTATGCAATAAAGAAGCTACTTAAAATCACTCTGTGCGACGTCTGCCACCTTTTCAGTTAAATGCCTAGAGAGAGGGTGTTTTCACACATGGTAGTCTGGTACAGTGGGTTCGATTAGCGACCAGAATGACAACATTTGTTCCATTTTCAGCTGGTACGGTTCACACTCTGACCGCACTGTGTCAAAGGATCCAAGCCCTGTGAAAAACCTGTTCACCCTGTGGTGGCGCTGTGCAGGAACCGTTGTAGGAAACGACACGAAAGCCTCTGAAGAAGACATAAACTCAAGTTCTTTTCTTGCAAACTGTAAACAAAACTGGAGTAATGTCAGATTTAAAGTTGAAGGATTTCTCGCCTGTCATTCGTAAAAGTAATTGTCTCCTGCTAGAAATAAGCCAGCACGCTTGTTTTGGTCTTATTTACCCAGAATACCCTCTGCTGCTTGCTTTTGGAGCGGTCTCCGGCCCGCTTGGCTTTCACATATGCATTCGAACTGCGCCAGAGTTCACTTCAACCGAACCGACACACGGGTCCTGAAATACTGTTGAACGTTTACTGATACCATCCACTTTTATCTCTACAGCTTAGGTTTTTAACATTTTTTTGTCCAGAATTGGGTTAGCAGCAGGAATGCAAGTGTTGCAGCCCATTTCTTCAGTACCACTGTGTGTACTTTCTTTTGAAGCACAGACTCCAGTTGCGGGCCACATCTTGTGAATCTCTCTCAAACTCTTGGCCTGAGCTTTGCTGTCCTCTTTATTCCAGCTGCTCCTTTTCTTTCCTCAGTTTATCCTTCCACTCTATGTTCCATTAATATGCTTGCATACGGCATTTTGAACTGCCAGGTTCCTTGTCTCACACACCGTGGTGTTGAAACTGAACTGGAGAGTCGAGGGTGAGGATGTCTACAAGACGGGACAGGCTGTACTTTGAGGAATCTTAGCTCTTTCAGTGTTTCCAGCAAGATACTGTGCAAGTCTGTTGTGAAGGGTGTAATTTCTCCGAATAGACACTAGGTGGTGAAAGAGTTCCTTCCTCTGGACAAAAAAGTGTCCTTCTGAAATTTTTTTTTTTTTTTTTACTTGCATGTATAATTATGTAGCATTTCCGGATCTCACCCCACCTCATGCAGACACTTGATTAAGAGAGATCCATCACACTTGATCAACAAATTTATTTCAAAATGTATTCACTGACAAAAAGATGTAAAAGTGATCTGACACCATCTATTATCATCAGCAATAAGCATGTACGTATAAATATATATAAATGTGTGGATTTAAAATGCTTCCTAACTCTGTCGACATTAATGTGGTGTTGCTGCACTTTGTTGTTGCCAGTTTGTTAGAGACCGACCTGTAGAGCACTAAACATGAGTAAACACAGTCCAGCATCAGACAACATTCGACTGTTGATTTGAAACGGGTTTATTGTGTGGTGTTCAAGCTGTGCCTGTACTAAATCTCGCACTACCAAGGCAGCCAGAGGTTTCACGTGCCGCACAAGGTACGGCGTTTTCCCCACTTACACACCTGCTGCGCAAAATATGTTAAAATATATATGTATTTTTTAAGGTTTTGTATTTCTCTATTTAAAATGTTGAACTACGGCAATAAATGTAATTTCCAATAAATGATAAAGATTCATGTGTAACGTTTGCAAGAGCATCTGACCGAACATCAGTTCTTTGATGACATGGTGACGGCAAAACAAAACTGCAAAAGCTTTCAGTCTGTCGATATGCAGAATGAAATGATCACTTGGAAAACGACATGGAGAGCAATTACACTTTTATTAAGAGACTAATTAAAATGGCTTTTTCTTTTCTTCTGATATAAATCTGTAAGAAAACACAAATGTTACTGTACATATTTACACATGCAAATCTGTTGCTTTTTTTTTTTTGCTTTTTTTGAAAATAGTTACAAAAGGAGGAATTTGTTGAAGCAAAAGAAGTTCATGCATTAATTTCTGCTTTTTTCTTTTTTTTTTTCCTGAGTGCAAACGTAAAGCCACACAAGAGGTGTGTGTCCATATGGAGGGATGGAGAGGGGTTTATTCTGTACAACAAAACCTCAGCTTGTGGTCAAACATCACTGTTAAGTCCAGAGCTGTTGGCTTGATAAATTGTGTTATCGCCATCCATTGGTCAGGCCATTTTTTTCTTTTTTTTTCTCCCCCCTTTAGCCGAGCAACAATAAATGATGACTCACACACCGGACAATCGCATTAAAAGCAGGGGCCAGGCAGGGGTCTGGTCTCACCGACGGCAGACGCACAATTTCTTCAGCGTCACATGCATTCATAAAATATACATACATGGGATTATTTATACACCGCCACGTCTGGTTTGCATCAATAGTGATATTTCTCGCCGTTCAAACTGCAGAACTGATGGAGTGGGGGGGGGGCAGGGGGGAAATAATGGTGCTTGAGACGTAAATGTAGAGTCTGATTCATGAGGGTGACATTAACCGCTGACAAACGGCAAGTTGGAGTGCAGATACTCGGCCCTTCTGCCCGACTGGATGCCATAATAGATCCCTTCTTCTTTCCTGATGGCTGTAATTTGTTTTTGTTTTTATTATTTTTTAATCAGCTTTGAGTATTTACATC
The DNA here is from genome assembly GCF_000485575.1 of Poecilia formosa. NCBI lineage: Eukaryota > Metazoa > Chordata > Actinopteri > Cyprinodontiformes > Poeciliidae > Poecilia > Poecilia formosa. The sequence continues at coordinate 473,281 of NW_006800136.1, forward strand.
TCTATGTACATATGGATTTCGATTTGATCTTCTGCTCGGCTGTTGCTTGAAACACATTTCCAAGCTTGTAGCGACACGAGTTACCGGGGCGGTGGGGGGGAGGGGGGCGTTTCATCGGCCGGCCGGAGCCTCGTTAGCGGGGCGCGCCTGGGCTGCTGTCAGATTCCCTCTAATTGGGTTTGCTTTACCTCCCGCAGCGCCATTGTAATCATTACGCAGCACGCCACTTACAAAAAAAAAAAAACCAACAAAAAAACACATTTATTAATTTAACAACAACAGTTGTTACGTGGCAGGGTGTTGACAGCAGCTGCTTCGGCTGCGGTGTGCGTGGAGTTTTTCCTCAACCAGCCGGAGAGTTAATCAGTGTGACACATCCCCGCTGTCGGGGCCACCCCCACCCCCACCCACTCGGAGAGCGATAGCTAATTAAAGGAATCCGCTTTAGTTTTTGTTCTCCTCCCGAGTCGGTGCTCAGCAGGATGAAACCCGGGCAGGTGCTGAATCCGCAGCCGAAAAGTTCAGCCGGACGGTCTCTCGGTCGGCGCGGCTCACACGTTGGTCTCCAGCCCCTGCAGCCGGTCCATCCTCTGCATGTTGCGTTCGATGGTGGCCTGGCACGTGATCTCCTCGCCGCACTCCGCGGGAAACCACCCGGCCTCGCCGTCGCGCAGCCGCTCGCCTTCGTACCAGCCTGAGGGAGGGAGAGAGAGAGAGCCGCACTCGCGTCAAGCCTCTACTTATGCAGCGTAGATGGTTTTCTTTTTTTTTCTTTTTTATTTTTTTTTTGTGATGTTGTTGTGTCCCTTTGACGAGAAAGCCTGTTGCTATGGTCACCGAAGCGGCAATTAACTTCCAGGCTTTTGGGTAGAGATGGATGGGGGGCAGGGGTGAGGATTTCAAACACATCAGGTCCATTATGTGAAAGAGATAGGTAGCAAAAAGGGAGAGGAGCGCGAGTGTGAGCGCATGATGAAAGGAAATTGAGGCAAGATGGTGAAAACTCAGAAGAACGGCTCAATGAACCAGATCATTAAAAAGTTGATTTATTTCAGTAATTCAATTCAGCGGGTTAAATGTGTTTACTACGGAGATCTGCAACCACAGTGATGCAATTTCAGGATTTATTTAGGTCAATTTTGATTTCTACAGATAACAGCTAAAAAAAAAAATTTTTTTTTTTTTTTGGAAATTAGAATATTAGTAGTTGTATATTTAAAAAAAAAAGTCTTTTGAAACAGAAATTGGTTATTACTAAGCCGCTACATGTCACTGCTCTTCACAGAGAGCTCTTTATCCAAGCATATTTCTGGAAAGCTTAGTGGAAGAAAAAATTATGGTTGGAAAAAAAAAGGGTAAGTTAAATCAGTTAATAGGATATGGACAAACTCTTAAACAATGAAGCTCCTCATGCTCCTTAAAACATGTCTTGGGTCTACAACCCCCTCACAGCTGCAGTTGCCACAGTTTTCCTTCCACTCAACTTTCTGTGAGTGTGGTTACTGCTTCGTTGGCAACAATCTTTTGTGATCTGTCAACAATTTTCCCCATGACTGTGTGGACCATAACGCATTTCTGTAGTTATATCTTCTGTTATTAGTCTTATGTAATATTCAGATTTTCTAAGTGTAGCTCAGCTGTAAACCACAATTATCAAAATAAACAGAAAAAAACACCCTAAAATATTAAAATCTGTGTGTGAGCCGTCTAATAGATGAGTTTCGCCCTCCTTTAACCGACTGAAATAATGTTTTCTCAATGATGCTGCTGTCTGTCGAGACGAACAAAAGTATATAATGGAGCTTCGTAGGAAAGGCGACGTACCGTCCACGTGCTGGGAGACCAGCACCACGTCGGCCACCTGCAGCGACAGCTCGTCTGGCTGCTTCGCCGTGTACGTCCTTATCACCTCAACCTGCGTAACATCTGGAAGAGCAAGAGAGAAAAAAAACAAAAAAAAAACACTGCCTTAGAAGTGTTTTAGAGTTCCAGAACTCACAATTACATTGACGTTCAGTTTCGCAGAAGGGCCACAAGGTGGTGCAATGAGCTCAAAAAGGAGATTTTTTTTTTTTTTTTTTGAGAAGACTTACTGGTTCTGTCATGTCTCCTGTCATTGTTGTCATTCTGGCCCAGGGCACTGATCCAGCGTGCGCGCTCATTCCTAAACAAACAAACAAACAAAAAAAACATTTCTTTGAAAAACGTTTCCAGAGTTTCACTTTTAAAACTACAGATGTTTGACACCTTTGTTTTCAACAGGAAGTTTTCCCTTCCCCCCCTTTTTCCAGCCCCTATTCAGCGTGAAAGCGCCGAGATAAAACGAGCACAAAGGGCTGATTCTCGGTGGAGGACAGACCTGCTCTTGCTTTCTTCCGCTCCCCCCGCGCGCGCTCCGTGGGAAACGAAGTAGGTGGAGCCGCACGGGTTGGATCCTGTGAAACCAGATACCATCTCACCTGCTCCGAAGAATTCCCACCAAGCGGAGGGGGGGGAGATGGAGGGAGCGATAAAGAGAAACTGGGGTGGGGGGAGAGGTGGAAAATGAAGGAGAGGATGGTTCATTCAGAGGCCTGGGTGACTCAGGTGTTGGTGGCCTCCAAACACACACAGTTGCACAAAAGTAGCTGAAAGCAGCGGACCAGACGTGAGTCAGATCTCATTATTGCGCTTCCACCGAGTTCTGATGGGTTTTTGTAAAGAAGCTCTTTATGTTTGTGCTGGTCATCAAGCTGCCCACACAGCAGCAACCAGAGCAGCAACTTTTGGGTTTTAATTGAGCCATTAGGACCTGTTTTCTTTTAGTGTTGACTGAAAAAAAAAACACTTCCATTCAGAGTCCAAAAATTAGTGTTGTTTTTTTGTTATTTTTAGATCAGACTTTAATCTGATAAATGATACTTGTATTCTAATTGTCAAAGGTGTGCTTAGTTATGTAACAAAATGCTTTCTTTTGCATTGTTAGTGTGAGCTGGTGATTATGTAAGGACATGATCCTTTAGCCGATGACCAGGGTTGAGGTGTTACTGATAAAACTGCTAAAATGCTCCATCACACTATCCTTTTATGTCCTGTTCATAAATTAACACAGTGGTGCCCCTCCCACACCTGCTGCTGATATTAGATGGTTGCTCTATTTTGTTTGTGGCAAAAATGATGAATACAGCTGGATTTAAATATTTCTGACTGCAAAAAAACAGATATTTCACTGCGTTAAAGGGGCAGTATTACATATTTTACAGTCATTTTATAGCACAGTCAAGTAACTATGTTGCATTCAGTTATTATAAAAACGCTGTACATATCAAACATTGCATAGAAGAAATTTCACTTCGCAATTCGATGCCTTGAAATTGGGCTTCTGCCTCTTTAAGAGGCTCTCGCTCTTTCTGATACTCCGCCTCCAGTATGCCGTTACAACAGTGATTCTAATTACGCCGTTTACGGTCGTTCTTAGGAGCGCTGGACTGACAAGTGGTCCATCCGATGACCTCAGCAGACTCGCAGTTTCACCAGGTGTTTGCTAATTGCTGCTGCTGCTATAATTAGCTGAGGGCGGAAGTGAGGAAGGTGAGGGGAGAGGCGAAAGCTCGGCTGCTCCAAGGAGGAGCTTTGTGGAAATAGGCGGAGCTTTGTGAGCACAAGCGCTTAGGCAGTCCTAAATGGTTGCCGTGGGAGATTCAAGGATTCCTCAAACGTGCATGAAAGAATCAAAGCAACACTCCAGGAACTTTTTGAGGGAATAACATGATAATATGATGTGAAGCTCAAAAAATTGAGTTTCACATAACAGCCTCTCTTAATGTCAATGTCAAATTTATTTATATAGCACTTTAAAACAGGTATAAAACTGCACCAAAGTGCTGTACAAGAACGATAACACAAATGACAAAACGGAGCACAAAACAATAAATACATCAATTAAATGCCAAAGAGTAAAAATGAGTTTTAAGAAGTGATTTAAAATGATCCAGGCTGTGGGCAGATGTAATCTGAAAAGGTAAGTTATTCCATAAAACAGGAGCAGCAACAGAAAAAGCTCGATCTCCTTTCCTCTTAAGTCGAGTCTGAGGAACTGTCAGTAATAGCTGATTATTTGATCGTAAAGTTCTGGACACAGACTGGAATTTTAAAATGTCCCGAAGATAATTTAACTTTTGCTAAAAGCCGAAGGTTGTAGAAACTCGATTAAACGACAGAACTAACTTGTTTATCTAGCTTTAAAGAGCTGTCAAAAATGAAACCAAGATTCCTAGCAGAGGTCTGACAAGACCGAACCAAGGAGCAAAGAATCTGATCTGGATTTGTAGTCTGAAGTTTTTGACCAAATAATAGAACTTGAGTTTTGCTTTCATTGAGGTGAAGAAAGTTTTCTTCCATCCATAATTTAACTTCAGCTAAACAGTTTATCAACAGCTGAAGAGAATCATTTGTACCATTTTCCATTTTAAGGGGCAAATAAATCTGGATGTCATCTGCAAAGCAATGAAAGGAAATATTAAATTTTTGGACAATCTTACCAAGAGGCAGTAAATACCAGATAAACAAAATGGGCCTTAAAATTGACCCTTGGGGAACACCATACTTTAAAGGTCTGGCCCCAGAACAGGATTGGTCAAGATGAACAGAGAAAGTTCTGTTTCCTAAATAAGATTTAAACCATTCGAATACTGAGCCTCGCAGGCCAATACAGTGTTTTAATCTATGAGCAACTTTAAACCCAGACTAAAACTTCTCAGTTATATTATTATCTTTTAAAAACATTTCTAGCTGAATAAAAACTGATTTTTCAAGAATTTTAGATAAAAAAGGCAATTTAGAAATGGGCCCGAAATTTGCTAAGTCACTGGAGTCTAGATTGGGTTTTTTAAGAAGTGGTATGACCACAGCATGTTTAAGAGTAGATGGGACACAACCTGACTGCAATGAGGTATTTATCACCTTAAGAATATAGCTGCCAAAAATAAGAAAAATGTCTTTTATCAGACGAGTAGGAAGACAGTCCAATGGATAATTTGAAGGCTGCAGATGCTTAATAACCAAAGTCAGTTCATCTATAGAAACTAGCTGAAAATGCTCCAGAATAGCTAATCATTGTGGCATTCCATGGGAATCTGAATCTACCAGCTTATTCGAGCCTCTAAGAGCTTCAATCTTTTCTATAAAAAACTTAGAAAAAGCCTCACAATGTTCAACAGAGCCTAAAGGGATAGATATAATCAAGGGATTGACAATCCTATCCAGGACTCTTAAGATACACGTCTCCTATAAGTAAAGAAACGGTTACTGACAACCACACACAACAATCCTTTTAAAAATCCCTTTAAATCACACGTGTCAATACTTAGAAGCATTAAAAGCATCATGTGTTTCTCACTCAATTTCATGGACATCAATGTGCCTCCTGTGGCTCAGACAGCTGTTTGCTTTTCTCGACAGCCGGGCCTGCATGCCAACGGTTGGATGCAAACGTGCGCGCAAAACAAAAGTCCCGACAGGTCGGCCTCTCGCTCAAAACAGCTGAAACAACCAACAAATACAAGCGCAGGCATCGGCAGGGCCAACGCATGTGAGACGTACTTAGACTCGTTTGGTATGCGCGCTGATAGCAGGTGCTTGCCCCCCCTCACCCCTCCCGCCTTCCCCTCCCATTGACCGAAAAGCCTGTGCAGAATCGGTCTATTCATTGTAGTGAGACTTCCTCCGGCTTCAGCCATTCATCCTGCCGATGAGAAAGGAATGCCAAGATACATAAATCCATTGTGAAAGGCTCGTGTTTCACCTCTGAAAAGAAAAGAGAGTCTCGCCGGGTGGATTGCGAAACCTCTTGCACACAAATGGCTCGAGAGTGATGACAGCCCCTTCTCTGACCTTCCTTCCTGCGTCGGATGACCCAAACATCACCGCCCAGACTTTTGGGTATTCGTCCCCGCTTCGTCTTACAACTCAATTTCCCTCCAACTGGTTTGTTTACTCTCTGTTGGGTCGGCCTTCCATGCTGCTGCTGCTGCAGCAATGCTGTGAAAACTGTTATCTTACCTTTATCCATCACTGCATATCAATATGAGAAATTATTTCTGTTGTTATTGCCATAGTCAATATTATACAGTAGATATGAATATAGAAAATATTAAGAAAGACTGTCAAAACCAAGTTAACATGAATAGTAATATATTGGATGATGCTACTAATGTAAGAGAGGTGGATGCAAAAATCTGTCAACGTGTAAACATACTTTACTGCTGTTCTTTTGTAGTGTGTATGTAACTATTCTCTTACTAGACTACGATTGAACCGTTTAAACAATAACAAGTAAACCATAAAAAACTGTTTTCAACTAATGATTTTTAACCTGTTAAATGGACAAAAACGTCAATTAAACCTAGACGGGCGTTATGTAGAAAAAAAAGAATCATCCCCCTTCTTTAAAAAAAAATAAAAAAAATAATGAATGAACTTTTCTGAACCACATTTTGGCAACAATTCAAGTTGACACTCTCCAGATCTGATCACAGTCACGCCTTCAGAGCTTCAACAGAACCTGTCAGACAACACGACGTAGGCCAAAAAAGATCTGTAAAAAGCAACATGCTGTGCCTTTAATGAGGAGACATTGCACCGATTCTGGTTCAGCTCAGGTCATCGTTCGTGTTCCAACAATAATCACGAACACCCGAACTTCCTAATTACTGGTCGGACACAACCGCAGCGCAGTCATGGAAATCCCCGAGCATCTGCGACTTGCACGTTACATTTCCCATCAACAACTTTCCCGTTATCACATCTAAACGAAAGCAGACAGAGTAGACGAAGAGGGGGGTAAAAAAAAAAAATCCAAAACGATCCAGTGTGCAGAACAGAAGCACCGACTCCCGTCTCCGGTCGGAGCTGTTATATAATAGCTGCTGCTCTCTGTCACAGCTGAATATCGGTTCTGTTTTCCTGTAGGCCTCTGAAGCCGCTCTGTTCCGCTAATAGACGAACGCTATTCACCGATGCTGAACACTAGACACAGCAACAAGGTCACGGGGAAAGCATCCCAGCATGCAAGCAGAGCAGAAAGACAATAAAAAAAGAGAGAGAGAGAGAGAGAGAAATAGAAGTCCACACAGAGAACCCTTTCTCTGATCCGTCTCTAAACAGCTGGAATTCCTGATGCATTAAACCGCCGTCGACATCAAAGGTCGTCCTCGTATACGCCTGCTTCTGGAACGCTAAGCGGTGGTTCACAGACATGGACAGGGCAGCGGGAGAAATGTCAGTGAGTGGAAATGAAAGCAAAAACTGCCAGATGGGGGCAGGGGGAAATAAAACCCACCAAAACCCATTTCTGCAGTTTTGTTTCCGAAAGAAAAACAGGCGAGCCTAAAGTCAGAATGTGAAGAATTTCACCCTGGAACGCCAAACATTCGCTGCACTCAAAGTCAGCAGTAAAAGGAAACATAATGAACATTTAAATGTTTTAAGATGAGAATAATTTCTTTTCCAGGGAAGCAGATACAAAGGCTTGAGTTCACTGAACGAGAAATCTTGCAGTTTTTTGTCACTTTTGCTCTCAAATGCTCGGTGATCCACAAAAAAACGGCTTAAAAGTTCAGAATTAACTAAATTTCTTCTTAATTTACCTCCCTGCTGTGCCATAAAAGGACTATATGTTCATTAAATGCTTCAATAATTTTAGATCAGGTATCTAAGGGGACGGTTTCCAGCAAATCTATCGTGTTTTGACGGGGCCAGATGACCAAATCATTTCAAATCACATCGGCTGAAAACTTTTAATCCATAAAAGTTAAACTCATTAAACTCATCAAATCCTTGTGTGGATTTTGCAGAAAATAAGCTCTAAAATGTACAGACAGGTAAAGCATATGACGGGAGAAAAGTGAATCTTAATTCATCTTCTACAGCTACGCCAAATTTTATTTTCTGCTGGAGAAAGTCACAGCATGCTCGTACCTACGGGCAATTTGGAGCAAATGATTGACAGTCTGTTGGAGTGCCTGGACATGCACACACGCCTGGGAAATGCATGTGTGTGTGCGTGTGTGTGCGTGTGTGTGTGTGTGTGGATTTGCAATATTGTAAAGCAGCTTGTCATTCTCTATTCGTGAAAAGCGTATGGGGCACCAGATGCTGGTGAAAAAAAAAAAATAGCAACAAGTCAAATCAAAACACAGAGTAAACTTGCTAGCATTAGCCTAAGACTTCAATGAATGATTCAGCATGAAAGAATCAGCAGCAAGATTGTGGCAACGAGTTTACTTTAGATTGGCTGTATGTATCGGGTCAGATATGTCTTTAGAAATAACTGAAGCTATTCACGTTTTATTTGTCAGAACATTATGACCTCTTTCTTTTTTGGAGCAGATGTTAGCCTGCAGAAGCTATCTCTAGACACTGGTGTACTAAGTATTTGGCTCAGATTAGTACTGGGGAGGGGGAAAAAAAAAAAGAAAGGAACGTCTCTTGTTAAACTTTTTTTTTATTATCTATTTTTAGGTGGAGCTGCTAACAACCTCCCTTGTTTAACTCCCAGCCTGCTGAGACAAGACTCCATGTTGTGCGATTTTTTTTTTTTTTTTTTTTTACTAAACTTGGGACGACCGGACGGGACGGTCATCAGAAAACAAAGAGCTCACACAGTCCTCTTTGTGAAAGAAGAGGCACGCAGACTCTGGGCAATGTGTCGAAGGATCGGGAGAAGTAAAGGAGCAGCAGAGAGTGGGTGTGGGTGGGTGGGGGCACGATCGTGGGAAACAGCCAGCTTAGCTGCTGTCTGTTGCTAAACAACAGCTTAAACAAAGCCTAGTTACCACCATGACACTGGACTGTTGCCAGGGTCTCCCTGCTGGGTTTTCTCGGCTCATTCAGGATTTCGGTGAGCTGTGGCAGACGCCACCAAATGAAGGAAGTTGGGTTGGTTTTTCCACAACAACTCATGCAGCAGAGAGGAAGGCAGGGCAGGAAGATTGCATTCGGATGACACCACCGACACAAACCAGTACCTGTCGAGTTTCATATTTTCATTGGAGTAAAATTTAAAAAAGTAATTAACGGCTGCAATGATATACAAGAAGCTAAAAAAAAAAAAATTAAGAGGGAAGATTTATTGAATATTGAAGCTTTTTTTTTTTTTTGGCAAAGGATAGAAAAGTAGTGAAAAATATTACATGTACTTTAGGGTTTAGTTAAATAGGTAGGCTTCAATGTCTGGTAAAAGCAAAAACAGGAAGGTGTAAGAAACGTCTGAAATGTTCCACACAATAAATTCCTCCACACAAAAGCGATAAATCACAGCTGCTCCCGTCAGAAGACGGAGGGAGTTTCTCCAGCTGCATGAGAGTGAGGGGGAACAGTAAAGACTTAGCAAAGCTTTGAACCACAACGGATGATTACAGCGTACGGCATAGTGTGTTTGCGCATCCATGCATGTGAACGAATGCGAAGGCCAACGTAAAAGCAGATCCCTTTCCTTTGTTTGGGTTATGTAATCCGAACATCCTCACTTTACTCCCTAATTACTACATGAGGAGAGATGAAGTTACAGAGGGGTGAGTTAGCTACAGCTAACAGCTTACAGGCTGTTTCTAGGACTTTGGTTGGCACTTGCTAACTTTAGCCTTTAAAGACGACAACAAATTTCACTTCCATCTTTGCGTTTGTTTTCAGAGCGGATTCAGAAATAGACTCGTTGCTTTTAATGTAGCTAAAACCACGAGGGAATTTTTGTCAGTCTGTGAGTCAGAAGGTGAACACAGCAGCACATAACGGAGCTAAAAATCTGGCCTTGCAGTCAGAATATTTAAAGATCTCAGGTTCCCTCTGCTGTCTGAGCCAATAGCCCAGACCGTCCGTACGACGAGCCTTCAACACGTACAGACACGCAAGAGTGACATTACGCCACGGGCAAAAAGTTATTCACTCCCACTTAAGGCTAAGTGTTGTAAATGCTTAAGTGAAATTTGAACAGGGAAAATGGCTTAATTTAAAAAAAAAAAAAGAAAAGACAAAATGAGGAAAAGGATAAACAAAACAAGGCACTCACTCCAACTCCGTTCCGAGGATCATTGCCACCTTTTCGCTGGAGTGGTTGCTACGGAAACACAGCCGGAAGAGATGGTTTGCGCCGACCTGCCGTGAGCTCAGCATGCTCGTGGGACTCTTGACCGGTGAGAGGTGAACGTCCTCCGGCTGACTGCTGCCTACTTGGATCTGATCCCGCAGGGCGTAGTCTATGACCGTGTGGCTGTCCTCACTGGTGGAGAAAAAAAAAAGGTACAAAGAAAAAAATGATAATTTTTTTTTTTTGATTCAAGATAGTGAATCTGTCTGCAGGCGAAGAATTCAGCCACACACTTCTGTTCTTCATCGATAGAAAACAAAAGTGAAGATACAGTGCTCTGAAAACGTCTGCAATGCAACCAATCTTTTTTTTTTTTGCATTACAGCCACAAACTTTATTATATTTTACTGTCATTTTATCTGATATGACAAAAATAAATCGTATAAGGGGAAAAAAGACCACCGATTGTACATTAAAATTTGCATTTCACCAGGTAAAAGTTAGTTTTAATGGTAGCAAACAACAGGAAGGAAAACTTTCCTTCCTGAAAGTAGTGCATGGGAACAGAAAAAAAAAATATGGAATAGCTTGATTTGACTGTTAAATTCACTAAGACAGAAATATTTGCTTCATTAAATTATTACTAACCAGAGCAACAAACGCAGGTCTCAAAATAAAAATTACAAAACGACATTTTATTGGAATTGAGTCTAATTTCAATTCCACAATCCAGTTTAGAAAAAACAATACTTTTACTCAGAACAAGCACCTACAGATTAAGGACTGCAAACGGATTAATTTAGTTATTTTTGTCAGATGGCCCAGTGTTTTAAAAGGAAACTAAATATCCTTTGGCTAATGTAGTTGCGTTGTACTTTGCAGGCTTGCATGGATACATCTAGCTAACATTTATGGTTTTAGAGTTTGGTCTTGCACAAGCTGGCTGGACGCATTCAGAGAGGATGATGCTATCTGGGTGAGCATTGCAACCTTGAATCTGAATCTGTTGAACACGTTCTTAAATACAATTGTAAAAGTCATTTGCTTAAAGAAGCCAAGGCCAGAGACAAGCAGGGGAAAAAACACCAACTAAAGCCATCTCTGCAGGCTCTGTGATCAAAAAGAATTGTTAACATTTTAAGTGACGATTTCCTTGAACCACTGTTTTCTGTTTGGACAGCTCGCTCTCAAAGTACAGAAGGTGCAGACAGCTAACCAACCACACACACAGTCTGTCCTTCAGGCTTCATGATTTTATGCAAGTCAGGAAATATCAGCAGAAAGGCTTCTGAAGCAGAAGTCAGGCGAAGACGCGACATGAGAATCTCCGAATCCCATTTTACCAGCTGACACACCTGAGAGCTAGTTTGAGTGCTACAAGTGTCAAAGTTTCCTTTAAAAACGCAGAAAAAACAGACGCACATGTTGGTAATGAAGCCAAGGTTCCCAACTTTTGAGTATAGTTCAAACAAAGAGTAGGGTTAGGGCAGAGTTTTGATATGCTACGCTGCGCACAGCTAACCGCTACACACGGACGCTTGGATAATGCAGGTACATATTTACGCTCTTTTTGACTGTAACTTAGCTGTGACACCTAAAAACTAAACACGACGTTTAGACATGAGTAAATAGACGTTTTGATTATATTTACACAAAGTTCATTTTGAGCTTTGAAGATGATTCAATGAAAACTAAAATCAACAACGAACGGAATCTTTATCGACTGCAAACCCAATAAAGTAGAGATGCTCCCATCATTGATTGGTTGATTCTTTGCTCATCTGATTTACCTTCAATAAGCACAAATGAAACAACTGTCAAAATTATTAGCTGTAATAATTAGATTGTGTGAGGAAAATTGTCATCAGAACTGTGCTTTACTTACTTATCTGAAAAAGACAAAACTATCTGCCTTTTTAGGCTATATTTAGCATCTCTAAGGTTAGCATGATTAGCGCCTAGCATTAACAACTGACTTGTTGCTTCCTTTTAAACAGCTTCTGATTTCATTTTTAACCACTAACCCCTAAAAACATGGAAGTTTCTTTTATTATCACTTCATAAGCACCTGATCATCAATCACTCCAACACGGCTCAAGCTGTGTAGAAGTAGAGTTAGAAAAGTATCTCTTCCTGATCTTCCTCGACTGATTTTAGGACTATCAGCATTGTTGCCTCCCTGAGGACAAATCTACCGGTAAAAATTCCAGGAATGCCATTCTAGTGACGTGAACAGGATGGGTGGGGAGCGTAACGTTTGTACGGTGAGTCTCCATGAGTGATCGGGTGAGCAGGTATCATGCCCCGGTAATTGCTACGTAGCAGCTAAAGGGAAGTGGAAGACGGCTGCGATCGCATTTTGACATGAATGCGGAGGATTATAAACACCGAAAATGATATACGACGAAAACTACCGCAAGGTTTATCCAAACAAACACACTGCTCTGGATTAAGGGAGCTCAGACATCAACCAAATGTTTCCGCATACCGTGCCAGCTTCTGCTTCTCTGATTTACACTTTGCTCTTCAGCAAACAAACCGGGAGTCGCACAGTCTCTCAGGCGGATGAGACTCCGGCTCAGACATGCAGACAAATGAGTACATGCACACCGAAGAGCTTTATGTTTACTGGTGTGAATGTGTGTGAGAGAGAGAAAGAGATAAAAGCCCTGATGGTGTCCAGGGCGGTTTTCATCTCCGCTGAATGCACAGGGGTAAAGACAGATTACCAGGCTGGACTTGCTCAGCATTTCACACTGGTTGTTTTGGTCACACGAGTTTAAAACGGCTGCAAGTTTAACTGTGATAAATTTTAAAGAATCAGCATTCGTCCGTTTGCGGCCGTTTCTGGTGTAAAAACGGATAATATGTGATATTTTGGAGCCTCTGGGAACTTTTTATGATTTCAGGAACAAATAATCAAAAATAACCAAGAAGAAAAACAACAACAACACTGAAGACGAATGTTAGTGAAAACAATATAGTCAAAAAATCCTATTTAAATTTTGATTTCATATCTTCGAATGCATATGAAACATGTCTAACTGCTAAACTGTGATTTAATAGTTAAAAAAAATACATTTTTCAAACTATAACTCGTCAGTAAGTCGCTGTGTGTTATAATTGTGTCTGGGTATCTGAGTTCTACATTAGTTGTTTTTATGTTACATTGTCTTATCGTATTTTAAGTTCACTTTGTTCAATGATTATCAGGTTTTTATCTTTAAAAAGTAAAATATTTTGTACCATTGCACTTTGATTTAAGGGGCTGGCCTAAAATTGTATTTCTGTAGAGTTGCTAGAAAAGCTGAGAGAATCCAATCTGCTTGGTCCATGTTATTCTGGACCACCACTCTTATCCTAAAATCAGACCTGCAACCATCGCTATGGAAACCAAATGTTAGGGAGAGTTAGCAAGCCTCCGCTGCTAGTTGCGCAGGCTTTCCTGAGCAACTTTTAGAGAGTGTGATATAAAGTCTTGACATGACGTGATTTCCAGACTCTAGTTTTAAATCAAAAGCTGCTTACAAGAAGTTAGTCATTACTTTCCACTGAGTATTTAAAGAAAAAGCTTAAAAGCAATAGCTTAGCAAAGCGTTAGCTTTAAAACACACAAACTAACACAGCTCTTGCTACATTAACAGAATAAAGTACAGGATAACCAGTACATTACAACATCACTTCTGTTACTCGTATCATTATCTAACATTACCTTCATCCTGAAAACCTTCTAAGGTCAAAGGTCGTTGTTCTCTAACGTTTAAGTGTCACGGTTCTGACCCTGCTACGCCTTTCAAGTGTTAGCATTTGGAGAAATACAAACTGGACAAGAAGAACCAGGAAGGTTTCTTCCTGAGGCAACGTTGGATTTAGCCGCGCGACGGACCGCACTCTGGGTCAGAACCAACGAGACAGTTGCTGTTTTGTTGCGTCGCAGAGGGCGTGTGGCCTGCCGCTGTCCGGCCGGCCTCGTGAACCTCCGGCGCCGCAGCTGGAGCGCGGCGCAGTGGCGTGCCACGGCACAGCCGTGGCTCTCCAAACGGTACAAACCAATATTATAACAGCTTCTCCCATTCACACACACACACACATACACACACGCACACACTGATTCCAAAGCACTCCCTTTACCAAATCCCCTTTTCCAAACACACGGTCCCTGACGCTTTTCACTGCTGGAGTCTGCTGTTCCAGATCAGATTCTCAGAAAAACACAAGGAGGAATGTGTTTTAGTGTTTTTTTCTTTTTCTTTTTTTTTTTATGATTCTTGGGAACTCTCAGTCTGCGAGAAGCATGGCAATCGAATCCAGACACATGACAAGAAAGGACAGGATATTTTGGAAAAATTTTACAAGCATGCGATTGAAACCGCACGCAGATGAAAAACACACAGCTTTACGGACGTTCTCTGCATATTTTTGAATGTTTATTTTTGCCGTTGTCTAAAAATAGAGACATAATTACGCACTCGAAAGCACAGATGACAATGGAAAGACTTAAGAGTTCATCGGGTAGGGTTCATGCTCTTCTTTACAATTAATGGAAAAGCATTTATGGCTGCTGAAGTAGATCTAAAGCATTTATTTTTTTTGACTTGTTTCGACTATTCTTTTTTTTAAGTTGGGACTGAACCACTGTAAAAAAAAATTAGTTAAAATCAAAATGTTTACTTCTAATCCAAATCTACCTGGAGTCTGAATAACTTTGGGCTTTTTGCAGAGGTAGGAGTTCTCTGAGACACATGAGCAACAGATTAAGTCAGAGCATGGAAATGTTTGCATTCAGCCGGTTTAGACTAAAGCTGCTTCTTTTCTCCCATCAAGAGGCCTCTAATAAACCCTGGACGCTTATGTTCGGTGTATAAGACACCTCTACCTTCGGATTTTTTCCATTACATCCCTGACGAGACAACCGTCAGGGATGTGGCTCCTTTTACAATCGTGGTCCCTTATCTCAAAAATAATCTGGGCAGGCCAGGACTCCAGCCAAGTTATACAAGCACCAACTTCGAGATACCGAAAGTGCTGACGCTGAACCTGAAGCAGCTTCCGTGTTGCTTGGCAACCTCAAAGGTTTGTAAAACACAATAAAGTCATATCTTCACTTTTTAAGTCTTGCACAGAGCAGCTATCGTCACACTGAAAATGTTTAAAAATCCAACCGTTGGAGAATGTTTTTAATTAATATACATGTTTTTAGAAAGAATTTTGTAAAAAAAAAAAACTATATATTTTACTATTTCAAACACTTAAATGTCACTTTATCCAACAGAAGGTTTTTATGAACCTGAAACAACTGATTTGTATTAATGGTTTTGACCTATGAAAAATAATCCATCAGCAAACACACACCAAATATTTTTTGTCTGGTTTCCAGTGCAAGTATACTTAGAAAAAGACAAAACTAACCTACAAGTAACTTTTCAGCAAGATATAATAGCTTCCTTTAAGTCAATAATTCTTTAATATTTATAAAAACGTAAATGTACTATGAGATTTTTTTTCACTTATGTTTTAAGTAAAGAAATCTGCCAGTAATAAAATCAAATATAGGAGATATAGGAGCTTAAAACAAGCTCCTATATCTTAATAAAAAGTTTTCTATAAATGCTATTTTAATTGTACTAAAATATTTGCACTAATAGCTAGACAAAAAACTTAAGATTTTGTTTTCTTTTCAAACTTCGTCTGCATCCTTCAGTTTAGATATCTTTTTATTATTATTTTTTTTTGTCTAAAGGGATTTTCCCTGAACAAGTTCAAACACGACGACCGAACCGACTCCGCTGCGAAGCTGGCCCCGCCTTCGAGATTCTTAGCTGCAGGCCCTGAAAACCAAAAGGCTTCTGGGAAAACACTCTGGGAAAACTCGCCAGCTCACCCCTTCTTCTTGGTGACGATGAGAACGTCGTTGAAGAGGAAGAAGTAGACGTGTTGTCGGGATTTCCGCTTCGTGAAGATGCCGCTGTCCTCCACGAATGCAGTCAGCTCGCCTCTTTTTACCATCCACCTGGAGGACGAGACCAGCGGGAAAGGCTGGGGGAACAAAAAAAAAAACAGATCGAAACAACACATTTCATAAAAATGCATTCAGTTATGAACGTTGTAACGTCCCTCAGCTGGAGGACCAAAGGTGGATCAGTTGTCGACACAAGAGGCGTCTGTGAATCCCAAATGCTCCAACAGCTATTTTTTTTTATTTTTTTCCCACACTGGTTAGACACACATGAGCTGCCAAGCCTTGTGTGTTCAGTGAGTGTGAAGACCTGTGCCAACTGGACGACAGCGGTGTGTGCATGCTTTACGTTGCTACAGCTACATGTGTGCGTGCAGCTGCATTGCGGCACTCGTTTTGACCCCTGACATAAATTGCCGTTTTAGACCAGTTGTTGAAAGGTAGGGAAGAGGACGAGCGACATTTAGCGACTAAATATGAGCCAAGTGGTTGTCAGTTCAACAAGCAACAGTTCAACGCTAAAACACGTCAAGTGCAATTAGAACAGAGAGAAAAATCGAGTATTTGTTACTGAGTAAAAACAACAAAAAAAAAGAAAGAACTGCAACAGCAGGAGGGGGATGCAAAACAAGCAAACATATGGTTTTCCAAGTAAATGGAAAAAATTTGCTCAAGTATACAAGTCATGTAAAGTATGCTTTCATGTTCGTAAAAAAAAAAAAAGACAAAAAAAATGCTGCCTTTAGATTTAGAAGAACGACACAGTCCATTGTTCATTAACTGTGATGACAGACATGTTGCACATGGCGTAAAGTGTAAACCTGCTCTGATTTGTTCACATTGAGAAAGATAACGCATGAAAGCGCACTTGTTCTCCTTATCTCATTTCTTGGCAGAAATTAACCCTCAGGGCAAATAGTCATAAAAAAAAAAAAAAACGACAAAAGAAGGACTATACTTTCTGTCAAAATGACATGAAATGTGGTTGAAAAACGGGAGGAACTAAAAAGTCCAGAAAAAGGTGTCGATTATTGATTCAGTTTGGTGAAAAGGGTTTGAGAATTGCTCCAATGAGAACAATGAGAAGGACTTCTGGTGTCTTTTATGAGGCTGAATTTAAATAAATGTTTGGGAGCTAAAAAAAAAAAAAGAATACGTCTAGTTTTCAACTCGTTCAATGACATCCAGCGTTTGGAGATGAGCAGCACATCAAAAAAGTAAAAAAAAAAAAAAGCGAATAACCTTCTTATTGATATCAGCAAAATACAACTGTATTTTGAAACGGTTAACAACAAACAAATTGAAGTTTTACAATTGGCTTGTCTCGTCTTCTGTAATAAAAGTCATTAAACTTGATGCAAAGTAAGACGTAAAAATATCACAGAATGAGATTTGAATCCGATTCGGAGTCATCTCAGTTAATAACACACAAAGCACATCAGTTTGAAAACAAAATATTACCACCTGCAGGTTGGTTTGATTTAATTTACTCGTTAACTATGAAAGGGAAATCGTTACCTTAATCTTGAACTGCAGCTGAGTGTTGATTGTGTACATCATCTCTGTCCTCTCCATCGTGCGAGCGCCTTCGTTGCATTTCCGCACCACCTGCTCACACAGATAACGAAAAAAAATAGTCACTGGATAATAAAAAAAAATAAATAAATAAATGTTTTCAAGTACATTTGATAAGACGCAGAAAGGATTTAACTGGAGAGCAGAGCAATGCTGCTCTGCCTCTCCTACTGTTTTTTTCCTGTGCACTGCCAGTTAGCTGGCTGAAAGAGGCTGCTACTCTTTTTACTGACTGAAATGACTGTATGAAAATATTTCAGATCAAAACTCAAAATGCATAATTCATTGTTTTGAAGGTTATGTGTTTTTAATGTGTGCATTTTACGTGTTTACTTAAGCTTATAACAAAATTGCAGCGAAGTACACGTACATATTACGCCAGTAATAACTTATTGTGATATTCTTGCAATGATATAAGTTGCTTTCCTACTAAAAGCTTCTCAGTTTGTGAATTAGGATCTTTTTACTCAAGTTCATCTTAACACGAGAATCTGATACTGCTCTTTGACATTTTTTTTAACAATTATTTCAGGATGTTGTACATCTATTTCCAGACCAAGAGCTGCAGGAACCAATCTATTTTTCCATTACAGTCTAGCGGTGATCCATTAACTTTATTAATTCTTGATATTTCCATAATCATCAGGCCCTGCCAATGCAGACTCTTCCAAATCCCCACGATTAGTTTTTTTTAACAGCGTGTTAATTATGCTGCAGCACAACATTGNTCCTATCCAGGACTCTTAAGATACACGTCTCCTATAAGTAAAGAAACGGTTACTGACAACCACACACAACAATCCTTTTAAAAATCCCTTTAAATCACACGTGTCAATACTTAGAAGCATTACAAGCATCATGTGTTTCTCATTCAATTTCATGGACATCAATGTGCCTCCTGTGGCTCAGACAGCTGTTTGCTTTTCTCGACAGCCGGGCCTGCATGCCAACGGTCGGATGCAAACGTGCGCGCAAAACAAAAGTCCCGACAGGTCGGCCTCTCGCTCAAAACAGCTGAAACAACCAACAAATACAAGCGCAGGCATCGGCAGGGCCAACGCATGTGAGACGTACTTAGACTCGTTTGGTATGCGCGCTGATAGCAGGTGCTTGCCCCCCCTCACCCCTCCCGCCTTCCCCTCCCATTGACCGAAAAGCCTGTGCAGAATCGGTCTATTCATTGTAGTGAGACTTCCTCCGGCTTCAGCCATTCATCCTGCCGATGAGAAAGGAATGCCAAGATACATAAATCCATTGTGAAAGGCTCGTGTTTCACCTCTGAAAAGAAAAGAGAGTCTCGCCGGGTGGATTGCGAAACCTCTTGCACACAAATGGCTCGAGAGTGATGACAGCCCCTTCTCTGACCTTCCTTCCTGCGTCGGATGACCCAAACATCACCGCCCAGACTTTTGGGTATTCGTCCCCGCTTCGTCTTACAACTCAAT
The DNA here is from genome assembly GCF_000485575.1 of Poecilia formosa. Taxonomy (NCBI): domain Eukaryota; kingdom Metazoa; phylum Chordata; class Actinopteri; order Cyprinodontiformes; family Poeciliidae; genus Poecilia; species Poecilia formosa. The sequence goes on from NW_006800136.1 coordinate 492,320, forward strand.
TTCCCTCCAACTGGTTTGTTTACTCTCTGTTGGGTCGGCCTTCCATGCTGCTGCTGCTGCAGCAATGCTGTGAAAACTGTTCTCTTACCTTTATCCATCACTTCATATCAATATGAGAAATTATTTCTGTTGGTATTGCCATAGTCAATATTATACAGTAGATATGAATATAGAAAATATTAAGAAAGACTGTCAAAACCAAGTTAACATGAATAGTAATTTATTGGATGATGCTACTAATGTAAGAGAGGTGGATGCAAAAATCTGTCAACGTGTAAACATACTTTACTGCTGTTCTTTTGTATATAGTTTGTATAACTATTCTTTTACTACACTACGATTGAACCGTTTTAACAATAACTTGAGAAAACGATAAAAAACTGTTTTCAACTAATGATTTTTAACCTGTTTAATGGACAAAAACGTCAATTAAACGTAGAGGGGCGTTATGTAGAAAAAAAAGGATCATCTCCCTTCTTTCAAAAAAAATAAATAAAATAATGAATTAACTTTTCTGAACCTCATTTTGGCAACAATTCAAGTTGACACTCTCCAGACCTGATCACAGCCACGCCTTCAGAGCTTCAACAGAACCTGTCAGACAACACGACGTAGGCCAAAAAAGATCTGTAAAAAGCAACATGCTGTGCCTTTAATGAGAGACATTGCACCGATTCTGGTTCAGCTCAGGTCATCGTTCGTGTTCCAACAATAATCACGAACACCCGAACTTCCTAATTACTGGTCGGACACAACCGCAGCGCAGTCATGGAAATCCCCGAGCATCTGCGACTTGCACGTTACATTTCCCATCAACAACTTTCCCGTTATCACATCTAAACGAAAGCAGACAGAGTAGACGAAGAGGGGGGTAAAAAAAAAAAATCCAAAACGATCCAGTGTGCAGAACAGAAGCACCGACTCCCGTCTCCGGTCGGAGCTGTTATATAATAGCTGCTGCTCTCTGTCACAGCTGAATATCGGTTCTGTTTTCCTGTAGGCCTCTGAAGCCGCTCTGTTCCGCTAATAGACGAACGCTATTCACCGATGCTGAACACTAGACACAGCAACAAGGTCAAGGGGAAAGCATCCCAGCATGCAAGCAGAGCAGAAAGACAATAAAAAAAGAGAGAGAGAGAGAGAGAGAAATAGAAGTCCACACAGAGAACCCTTTCTCTGATCCGTCTCTAAACAGCTGGAATTCCTGATGCATTAAACCGCCATCGACATCAAAGGTCGTCCTCGTATACGCCTGCTTCTGGAACGCTAAGCGGTGGTTCACAGACATGGACAGGGCAGCGGGAGAAATGTCAGTGAGTGGAAATGAAAGCAAAAACTGCCAGATGGGGGCAGGGGGAAATAAAACCCACCAAAACCCATTTCTGCAGTTTTGTTTCCGAAAGAAAAACAGACGAGCCTAAAGTCAGAATGTGAAGAATTTCACCCTGGAACGCCAAACATTCGCTGCACTCAAAGTCAGCAGTAAAAGGAAACATAATGAACATTTAAATGTTTTAAGATGAGAATAATTTCTTTTCCAGGGAAGCAGATACAAAGGCTTGAGTTCACTGAACGAGAAATCTTGCAGTTTTTTGTCACTTTTGCTCTCAAATGCTCGGTGATCCACAAAAAAACGGCTTAAAAGTTCAGAATTAACTAAATTTCTTCTTAATTTACCTCCCTGCTGTGCTGTAAAAGGACTATATGTTCATTAAATGCTTCAATAATTTTAGATCAGGTATCACACAGGACCGTTTCCAGCAAATCTATCGTGTTTTGACGGGGCCAGATGACCAAATCATTTCAAATCACATCGGCTGAAAACTTTTAATCCATAAAAGTTAAACTCATTAAACTCATCAAATCCTTGTGTGGATTTTGCAGAAAATAAGCTCTAAAATGTACAGACAGGTAAAGCATATGACGGGAGAAAAGTGAATCTTAATTCATCTTCTACAGCTACGCCAAATTTTATTTTCTGCTGGAGAAAGTCACAGCATGCTCGTACCTACGGGCAATTTGGAGCAAATGATTGACAGTCTGTTGGAGTGCCTGGACATGCACACACGCCTGGGAAATGCATGTGTGTGTGCGTGTGTGTGCGTGTGTGTGTGTGTGTGGATTTGCAATATTGTAAAGCAGCTTGTCATTCTCTATTCGTGAAAAGCGTATGGGGCACCAGATGCTGGTGAAAAAAAAAAAATAGCAACAAGTCAAATCAAAACACAGAGTAAACTTGCTAGCATTAGCCTAAGACTTCAATGAATGATTCAGCATGAAAGAATCAGCAGCAAGATTGTGGCAACGAGTTTACTTTAGATTGGCTGTATGTATCGGGTCAGATATGTCTTTAGAAATAACTGAAGCTATTCACGTTTTATTTGTCAGAACATTATGACCTCTTTCTTTTTTGGAGCAGATGTTAGCCTGCAGAAGCTATCTCTAGACACTGGTGTACTAAGTATTTGGCTCAGATTAGTACTGGGGAGGGGGAAAAAAAAAAAGAAAGGAACGTCTCTTGTTAAACTTTTTTTTTATTATCTATTTTTAGGTGGAGCTGCTAACAACCTCCCTTGTTTAACTCCCAGCCTGCTGAGACAAGACTCCATGTTGTGCGATTTTTTTTTTTTTTTTTTTTTACTAAACTTGGGACGACCGGACGGGACGGTCATCAGAAAACAAAGAGCTCACACAGTCCTCTTTGTGAAAGAAGAGGCACGCAGACTCTGGGCAATGTGTCGAAGGATCGGGAGAAGTAAAGGAGCAGCAGAGAGTGGGTGTGGGTGGGTGGGGGCACGATCGTGGGAAACAGCCAGCTTAGCTGCTGTCTGTTGCTAAACAACAGCTTAAACAAAGCCTAGTTACCACCATGACACTGGACTGTTGCCAGGGTCTCCCTGCTGGGTTTTCTCGGCTCATTCAGGATTTCGGTGAGCTGTGGCAGACGCCACCAAATGAAGGAAGTTGGGTTGGTTTTTCCACAACAACTCATGCAGCAGAGAGGAAGGCAGGGCAGGAAGATTGCATTCGGATGACACCACCGACACAAACCAGTACCTGTCGAGTTTCATATTTTCATTGGAGTAAAATTTAAAAAAGTAATTAACGGCTGCAATGATATACAAGAAGCTAAAAAAAAAAAAATTAAGAGGGAAGATTTATTGAATATTGAAGCTTTTTTTTTTTTTTGGCAAAGGATAGAAAAGTAGTGAAAAATATTACATGTACTTTAGGGTTTAGTTAAATAGGTAGGCTTCAATGTCTGGTAAAAGCAAAAACAGGAAGGTGTAAGAAACGTCTGAAATGTTCCACACAATAAATTCCTCCACACAAAAGCGATAAATCACAGCTGCTCCCGTCAGAAGACGGAGGGAGTTTCTCCAGCTGCATGAGAGTGAGGGGGAACAGTAAAGACTTAGCAAAGCTTTGAACCACAACGGATGATTACAGCGTACGGCATAGTGTGTTTGCGCATCCATGCATGTGAACGAATGCGAAGGCCAACGTAAAAGCAGATCCCTTTCCTTTGTTTGGGTTATGTAATCCGAACATCCTCACTTTACTCCCTAATTACTACATGAGGAGAGATGAAGTTACAGAGGGGTGAGTTAGCTACAGCTAACAGCTTACAGGCTGTTTCTAGGACTTTGGTTGGCACTTGCTAACTTTAGCCTTTAAAGACGACAACAAATTTCACTTCCATCTTTGCGTTTGTTTTCAGAGCGGATTCAGAAATAGACTCGTTGCTTTTAATGTAGCTAAAACCACGAGGGAATTTTTGTCAGTCTGTGAGTCAGAAGGTGAACACAGCAGCACATAACGGAGCTAAAAATCTGGCCTTGCAGTCAGAATATTTAAAGATCTCAGGTTCCCTCTGCTGTCTGAGCCAATAGCCCAGACCGTCCGTACGACGAGCCTTCAACACGTACAGACACGCAAGAGTGACATTACGCCACGGGCAAAAAGTTATTCACTCCCACTTAAGGCTAAGTGTTGTAAATGCTTAAGTGAAATTTGAACAGGGAAAATGGCTTAATTTAAAAAAAAAAAAAGAAAAGACAAAATGAGGAAAAGGATAAACAAAACAAGGCACTCACTCCAACTCCGTTCCGAGGATCATTGCCACCTTTTCGCTGGAGTGGTTGCTACGGAAACACAGCCGGAAGAGATGGTTTGCGCCGACCTGCCGTGAGCTCAGCATGCTCGTGGGACTCTTGACCGGTGAGAGGTGAACGTCCTCCGGCTGACTGCTGCCTACTTGGATCTGATCCCGCAGGGCGTAGTCTATGACCGTGTGGCTGTCCTCACTGGTGGAGAAAAAAAAAAGGTACAAAGAAAAAAATGATAATTTTTTTTTTTTGATTCAAGATAGTGAATCTGTCTGCAGGCGAAGAATTCAGCCACACACTTCTGTTCTTCATCGATAGAAAACAAAAGTGAAGATACAGTGCTCTGAAAACGTCTGCAATGCAACCAATCTTTTTTTTTTTTGCATTACAGCCACAAACTTTATTATATTTTACTGTCATTTTATCTGATATGACAAAAATAAATCGTATAAGGGGAAAAAAGACCACCGATTGTACATTAAAATTTGCATTTCACCAGGTAAAAGTTAGTTTTAATGGTAGCAAACAACAGGAAGGAAAACTTTCCTTCCTGAAAGTAGTGCATGGGAACAGAAAAAAAAAATATGGAATAGCTTGATTTGACTGTTAAATTCACTAAGACAGAAATATTTGCTTCATTAAATTATTACTAACCAGAGCAACAAACGCAGGTCTCAAAATAAAAATTACAAAACGACATTTTATTGGAATTGAGTCTAATTTCAATTCCACAATCCAGTTTAGAAAAAACAATACTTTTACTCAGAACAAGCACCTACAGATTAAGGACTGCAAACGGATTAATTTAGTTATTTTTGTCAGATGGCCCAGTGTTTTAAAAGGAAACTAAATATCCTTTGGCTAATGTAGTTGCGTTGTACTTTGCAGGCTTGCATGGATACATCTAGCTAACATTTATGGTTTTAGAGTTTGGTCTTGCACAAGCTGGCTGGACGCATTCAGAGAGGATGATGCTATCTGGGTGAGCATTGCAACCTTGAATCTGAATCTGTTGAACACGTTCTTAAATACAATTGTAAAAGTCATTTGCTTAAAGAAGCCAAGGCCAGAGACAAGCAGGGGAAAAAACACCAACTAAAGCCATCTCTGCAGGCTCTGTGATCAAAAAGAATTGTTAACATTTTAAGTGACGATTTCCTTGAACCACTGTTTTCTGTTTGGACAGCTCGCTCTCAAAGTACAGAAGGTGCAGACAGCTAACCAACCACACACACAGTCTGTCCTTCAGGCTTCATGATTTTATGCAAGTCAGGAAATATCAGCAGAAAGGCTTCTGAAGCAGAAGTCAGGCGAAGACGCGACACTAGAATCTCCGAATCCCATTTTACCAGCTGACACACCTGAGAGCTAGTTTGAGTGCTACCAGTGTCAAAGTTTCCTTTCAAAACGCAGAAAAAAACAGACGCACATGTTGGTAATGAAGCCAAGGTTCCCAACTTTTGAGTATAGTTCAAACAAAGAGTAGGGTTAGGGCAGAGTTTTGATATGCTACGCTGCGCACAGCTAACCGCTACACACGGACGCTTGGATAATGCAGGTACATATTTACGCTCTTTTTGACTGTAACTTAGCTGTGACACCTAAAAACTAAACACGACGTTTAGACATGAGTAAATAGACGTTTTGATTATATTTACACAAAGTTCATTTTGAGCTTTGAAGATGATTCAATGAAAACTAAAATCAACAACGAACGGAATCTTTATCGACTGCAAACCCAATAAAGTAGAGATGCTCCCATCATTGATTGGTTGATTCTTTGCTCATCTGATTTACCTTCAATAAGCACAAATGAAACAACTGTCAAAATTATTAGCTGTAATAATTAGATTGTGTGAGGAAAATTGTCATCAGAACTGTGCTTTACTTACTTATCTGAAAAAGACAAAACTATCTGCCTTTTTAGGCTATATTTAGCATCTCTAAGGTTAGCATGATTAGCGCCTAGCATTAACAACTGACTTGTTGCTTCCTTTTAAACAGCTTCTGATTTCATTTTTAACCACTAACCCCTAAAAACATGGAAGTTTCTTTTATTATCACTTCATAAGCACCTGATCATCAATCACTCCAACACGGCTCAAGCTGTGTAGAAGTAGAGTTAGAAAAGTATCTCTTCCTGATCTTCCTCGACTGATTTTAGGACTATCAGCATTGTTGCCTCCCTGAGGACAAATCTACCGGTAAAAATTCCAGGAATGCCATTCTAGTGACGTGAACAGGATGGGTGGGGAGCGTAACGTTTGTACGGTGAGTCTCCATGAGTGATCGGGTGAGCAGGTATCATGCCCCGGTAATTGCTACGTAGCAGCTAAAGGGAAGTGGAAGACGGCTGCGATCGCATTTTGACATGAATGCGGAGGATTATAAACACCGAAAATGATATACGACGAAAACTACCGCAAGGTTTATCCAAACAAACACACTGCTCTGGATTAAGGGAGCTCAGACATCAACCAAATGTTTCCGCATACCGTGCCAGCTTCTGCTTCTCTGATTTACACTTTGCTCTTCAGCAAACAAACCGGGAGTCGCACAGTCTCTCAGGCGGATGAGACTCCGGCTCAGACATGCAGACAAATGAGTACATGCACACCGAAGAGCTTTATGTTTACTGGTGTGAATGTGTGTGAGAGAGAGAAAGAGATAAAAGCCCTGATGGTGTCCAGGGCGGTTTTCATCTCCGCTGAATGCACAGGGGTAAAGACAGATTACCAGGCTGGACTTGCTCAGCATTTCACACTGGTTGTTTTGGTCACACGAGTTTAAAACGGCTGCAAGTTTAACTGTGATAAATTTTAAAGAATCAGCATTCGTCCGTTTGCGGCCGTTTCTGGTGTAAAAACGGATAATATGTGATATTTTGGAGCCTCTGGGAACTTTTTATGATTTCAGGAACAAATAATCAAAAATAACCAAGAAGAAAAACAACAACAACACTGAAGACGAATGTTAGTGAAAACAATATAGTCAAAAAATCCTATTTAAATTTTGATTTCATATCTTCGAATGCATATGAAACATGTCTAACTGCTAAACTGTGATTTAATAGTTAAAAAAAATACATTTTTCAAACTATAACTCGTCAGTAAGTCGCTGTGTGTTATAATTGTGTCTGGGTATCTGAGTTCTACATTAGTTGTTTTTATGTTACATTGTCTTATCGTATTTTAAGTTCACTTTGTTCAATGATTATCAGGTTTTTATCTTTAAAAAGTAAAATATTTTGTACCATTGCACTTTGATTTAAGGGGCTGGCCTAAAATTGTATTTCTGTAGAGTTGCTAGAAAAGCTGAGAGAATCCAATCTGCTTGGTCCATGTTATTCTGGACCACCACTCTTATCCTAAAATCAGACCTGCAACCATCGCTATGGAAACCAAATGTTAGGGAGAGTTAGCAAGCCTCCGCTGCTAGTTGCGCAGGCTTTCCTGAGCAACTTTTAGAGAGTGTGATATAAAGTCTTGACATGACGTGATTTCCAGACTCTAGTTTTAAATCAAAAGCTGCTTACAAGAAGTTAGTCATTACTTTCCACTGAGTATTTAAAGAAAAAGCTTAAAAGCAATAGCTTAGCAAAGCGTTAGCTTTAAAACACACAAACTAACACAGCTCTTGCTACATTAACAGAATAAAGTACAGGATAACCAGTACATTACAACATCACTTCTGTTACTCGTATCATTATCTAACATTACCTTCATCCTGAAAACCTTCTAAGGTCAAAGGTCGTTGTTCTCTAACGTTTAAGTGTCACGGTTCTGACCCTGCTACGCCTTTCAAGTGTTAGCATTTGGAGAAATACAAACTGGACAAGAAGAACCAGGAAGGTTTCTTCCTGAGGCAACGTTGGATTTAGCCGCGCGACGGACCGCACTCTGGGTCAGAACCAACGAGACAGTTGCTGTTTTGTTGCGTCGCAGAGGGCGTGTGGCCTGCCGCTGTCCGGCCGGCCTCGTGAACCTCCGGCGCCGCAGCTGGAGCGCGGCGCAGTGGCGTGCCACGGCACAGCCGTGGCTCTCCAAACGGTACAAACCAATATTATAACAGCTTCTCCCATTCACACACACACACACATACACACACGCACACACTGATTCCAAAGCACTCCCTTTACCAAATCCCCTTTTCCAAACACACGGTCCCTGACGCTTTTCACTGCTGGAGTCTGCTGTTCCAGATCAGATTCTCAGAAAAACACAAGGAGGAATGTGTTTTAGTGTTTTTTTCTTTTTCTTTTTTTTTTTATGATTCTTGGGAACTCTCAGTCTGCGAGAAGCATGGCAATCGAATCCAGACACATGACAAGAAAGGACAGGATATTTTGGAAAAATTTTACAAGCATGCGATTGAAACCGCACGCAGATGAAAAACACACAGCTTTACGGACGTTCTCTGCATATTTTTGAATGTTTATTTTTGCCGTTGTCTAAAAATAGAGACATAATTACGCACTCGAAAGCACAGATGACAATGGAAAGACTTAAGAGTTCATCGGGTAGGGTTCATGCTCTTCTTTACAATTAATGGAAAAGCATTTATGGCTGCTGAAGTAGATCTAAAGCATTTATTTTTTTTGACTTGTTTCGACTATTCTTTTTTTTAAGTTGGGACTGAACCACTGTAAAAAAAAATTAGTTAAAATCAAAATGTTTACTTCTAATCCAAATCTACCTGGAGTCTGAATAACTTTGGGCTTTTTGCAGAGGTAGGAGTTCTCTGAGACACATGAGCAACAGATTAAGTCAGAGCATGGAAATGTTTGCATTCAGCCGGTTTAGACTAAAGCTGCTTCTTTTCTCCCATCAAGAGGCCTCTAATAAACCCTGGACGCTTATGTTCGGTGTATAAGACACCTCTACCTTCGGATTTTTTCCATTACATCCCTGACGAGACAACCGTCAGGGATGTGGCTCCTTTTACAATCGTGGTCCCTTATCTCAAAAATAATCTGGGCAGGCCAGGACTCCAGCCAAGTTATACAAGCACCAACTTCGAGATACCGAAAGTGCTGACGCTGAACCTGAAGCAGCTTCCGTGTTGCTTGGCAACCTCAAAGGTTTGTAAAACACAATAAAGTCATATCTTCACTTTTTAAGTCTTGCACAGAGCAGCTATCGTCACACTGAAAATGTTTAAAAATCCAACCGTTGGAGAATGTTTTTAATTAATATACATGTTTTTAGAAAGAATTTTGTAAAAAAAAAAAACTATATATTTTACTATTTCAAACACTTAAATGTCACTTTATCCAACAGAAGGTTTTTATGAACCTGAAACAACTGATTTGTATTAATGGTTTTGACCTATGAAAAATAATCCATCAGCAAACACACACCAAATATTTTTTGTCTGGTTTCCAGTGCAAGTATACTTAGAAAAAGACAAAACTAACCTACAAGTAACTTTTCAGCAAGATATAATAGCTTCCTTTAAGTCAATAATTCTTTAATATTTATAAAAACGTAAATGTACTATGAGATTTTTTTTCACTTATGTTTTAAGTAAAGAAATCTGCCAGTAATAAAATCAAATATAGGAGATATAGGAGCTTAAAACAAGCTCCTATATCTTAATAAAAAGTTTTCTATAAATGCTATTTTAATTGTACTAAAATATTTGCACTAATAGCTAGACAAAAAACTTAAGATTTTGTTTTCTTTTCAAACTTCGTCTGCATCCTTCAGTTTAGATATCTTTTTATTATTATTTTTTTTTGTCTAAAGGGATTTTCCCTGAACAAGTTCAAACACGACGACCGAACCGACTCCGCTGCGAAGCTGGCCCCGCCTTCGAGATTCTTAGCTGCAGGCCCTGAAAACCAAAAGGCTTCTGGGAAAACACTCTGGGAAAACTCGCCAGCTCACCCCTTCTTCTTGGTGACGATGAGAACGTCGTTGAAGAGGAAGAAGTAGACGTGTTGTCGGGATTTCCGCTTCGTGAAGATGCCGCTGTCCTCCACGAATGCAGTCAGCTCGCCTCTTTTTACCATCCACCTGGAGGACGAGACCAGCGGGAAAGGCTGGGGGAACAAAAAAAAAAACAGATCGAAACAACACATTTCATAAAAATGCATTCAGTTATGAACGTTGTAACGTCCCTCAGCTGGAGGACCAAAGGTGGATCAGTTGTCGACACAAGAGGCGTCTGTGAATCCCAAATGCTCCAACAGCTATTTTTTTTTATTTTTTTCCCACACTGGTTAGACACACATGAGCTGCCAAGCCTTGTGTGTTCAGTGAGTGTGAAGACCTGTGCCAACTGGACGACAGCGGTGTGTGCATGCTTTACGTTGCTACAGCTACATGTGTGCGTGCAGCTGCATTGCGGCACTCGTTTTGCCCCCTGACATAAATTGCCATTTTAGACCAGTTGTTGAAAGGTAGGGAAGAGGACGAGCGACATTTAGCGACTAAATATGAGCCAAGTGGTTGTCAGTTCAACAAGCAAGCAACAGTTCAACGCTAAAACACGTCAAGTGCAATTAGAACAGAGAGAAAAATCGAGTATTTGTTACTGAGTAAAAACAACAAAAAAAAAGAAAGAACTGCAACAGCAGGAGGGGGATGCAAAACAAGCAAACATATGGTTTTCCAAGTAAATGGAAAAAATTTGCTCAAGTATACAAGTCATGTAAAGTATGCTTTCATGTTCGTAAAAAAAAAAAAAGACAAAAAAAATGCTGCCTTTAGATTTAGAAGAACGACACAGTCCATTGTTCATTAACTGTGATGACAGACATGTTGCACATGGCGTAAAGTGTAAACCTGCTCTGATTTGTTCACATTGAGAAAGATAACGCATGAAAGCGCACTTGTTCTCCTTATCGCATTTCTTGGCAGAAATTAACCCTCAGGGCAAATAGTCATAAAAAAAAAAAAAAACGACAAAAGAAGGACTATACTTTCTGTCAAAATGACATGAAATGTGGTTGAAAAACGGGAGGAACTAAAAAGTCCAGAAAAAGGTGTCGATTAATGATTCAATTTGGTGAAAGGGGTTTGAGAATTGCTCCAATGAGAACAATGAGAAGGACTTCTGGTGTCTTTTATGAGGCTGATTTAAATAAATGTTTGGGAGCTAAAAAAAAAAAAAGAATACGTCTAGTTTTCAACTCGTTCAATGACATCCAGCGTTTGGAGATGAGCAGCACATCAAAAAAGTAAAAAAAAAAAAAAGCGAATAACCTTCTTATTGATATCAGCAAAATACAACTGTATTTTGAAACAGTTAACAAACAAATTGAAGTTTTACAATTGGCTTGTCTCGTCTTCTGTAATAAAAGTCATTAAACTTGATGCAAAGTAAGACGTAAAAATATCACAGAATGAGATTTGAATCCGATTCGGAGTCATCTCAGTTAATAATACACAAAGCACATCAGTTTGAAAACAAAATATTACCACCTGCAGGTTGGTTTGATTTAATTTACTCGTTAACTATGAAAGGGAAATCGTTACCTTAATCTTGAACTGCAGCTGAGTGCTGATTGTGTACATCATCTCTGTCCTCTCCATCGTGCGAGCGCCTTCGTTGCATTTCCGCACCACCTGCTCACACAGATAACGAAAAAAAATAGTCACTGGATAATAAAAAAAAATAAATAAATAAATGTTTTCAAGTACATTTGATAAGACGCAGAAAGGATTTAACTGGAGAGCAGAGCAATGCTGCTCTGCCTCTCCTACTGTTTTTTTCCTGTGCACTGCCAGTTAGCTGGCTGAAAGAGGCTGCTACTCTTTTTACTGACTGAAATGACTGTATGAAAATATTTCAGATCAAAACTCAAAATGCATAATTCATTGTTTTTAAGGTTATGTGTTTTTAATGTGTGCATTTTACGTGTTTACTTAAGCTTATAACAAAATTGCAGCGAAGTACACGTACATATTACGCCAGTAATAACTTATTGTGATATTCTTGCAATGATATAAGTTGCTTTCCTACTAAAAGCTTCTCAGTTTGTGAATTAGGATCTTTTTACTCAAGTTCATCTTAACACGAGAATCTGATACTGCTCTTTGACATTTTTTTTAACAATTATTTCAGGATGTTGTACATCTATTTCCAGACCAAGAGCTGCAGGAACCAATCTATTTTTCCATTACAGTCTAGTGGTGATCCATTAACATTAATTCTTGATATTTCCATAATCATCAGGCCCTGCCAATGCAGACTCTTCCAAATCCCCACGATTAGTTTTTTTTAACAGCGTGTTAATTATGCTGCAGCACAACATTGGCAAAAGAAGTAAAAAAAAAAAAAAAAAGTAAAAAGATTATTGCATTGCTAATGACAATTAAGATTCAGTTTTATTTACCATCAGTGGAGACAACAATATTTTATTATAGATTCCATCTAATAAGCAGAGAGGTGCAAAAAAAATACATATGTCTTTGTTTGACTGTGGTAAAGCAGACAGCTAAATTCCTGTGGGAATAAGATTTAGAACTATCAACAACAAAAATGAAAAGATAAACAGACCAACAGAAGGCGTAAAAATATTTCATTTCACTATTTTGCAAAGTTATCCAGATATTAAACGGTTTAAAAAAAAAACACACAGACCTTGCTCATGGCTTGCAAGGCTTTCTTGCATGTTTCATAGCGTGCCGAGTCTTTTGACGTCTTCTGACAGATGGTCTGCAAAACACACACACACACACTAGTTTCACATTAAAAACGAAACAGTCGTGGACGATAGACCACTCTCTCCACTACGCTCACGCGGAGCAATAAAAAGAGACTCCTGAAAGAGTTTTCTGTTTTCTGCTTTTTTGTCTTCCACCTAAATGTTTCAGATGATCAAATTCATTTTGATATCAAACATGACCTCAGTAAGTACAGAGATAAGTAAATATAAAACAGGGTTTTCAAGTTATGACTTTCTTCATCAAGGGGGGGAGGAAAGTGACACTAACCAGCCTGGAGCTATTTGAAGCAATAAGTAATGAATCAAGACTTAACTGCGATTAAAGACATTTTTCTGGAATTGGTTATTAGAAGACCTGCAAAACCAAGAAATCACTAAACTAGAACCTGTCTGACATGATGAAGTAGGCTAAAAGTTTACAAAAGTGCAAAAATGGCTAAAAGAGTCCCGACTTTGACTTAAATCAAAGTCCCGACATTGATTTAAGTCCAAGTCTGAACTTAAATGGAGAAGCTATTGCTTCTCCTCAAACAGTCACTTCATACATGGTTCTGAAGTAATAAAGTGAAATATTTGACTAGATTCCTGAGTTTTTCACACAAGGCCAGGTCGAGTTGGACAGATTATTTCCCTAGTAAATGGAATTGTTTGCTAACTCCATTGTGCATTTATTACAGTTATCTTTGCTTGGAAAAAAATAAAATGTTTGCTGATCTGAAATATTAAAGTGTCACACAACAGAAAACAAAAGAAATCTGCAGAGAAGTCGTTCACAGCGCTGCATCAGCAGGGACCAAATTCTAGCACTGTGGGAGTAAATAAACAGAAATAAAACTTTCTCAGGAGCCAAAATTATCTCATAGTACAAGCATAAACCCCAAAACCCCTTTGGGAGCCACTTAAAAAAAAAAAAAGAAAAGAAGAGGAAAATCAAATTATGATGAGAAAAAAAAGATAAAAGGGAGACACAGGGAACTCAAATATTCAGTTCCAATACGAAACAAACAAACGAAGAAGAAGTGAAAATGAATCACTGGGGATTATTAAAGAATGACGCGAGGTCACGGAAACGCCTGTGCGGTTAGAGCGCACCCAGTGCGCAGTCAAATAAACGAAGCGTTGCGTAACACTCAAAGAAAAAAGAAAAAGTCTAGTAATTCCTCAGGCCTGAGCTACTGTGAGCATTTCGGTTCACTCACGTCCAAGAGCAGCGGCAGGCGAGTGATCCTCTGCATGGGCAGGATGAGGAAGGAGCTCATGGGGAGGTTCCTGCAGTCTGGGTGGCCCTCCAACCTGGTCAGCACCTCCTTGAAAGCAGAATTCTTGGCACCGCTGAAAGTAAGAAGGCCGAGTCAGAGGAGTAGGGGAGAAAGAGAGAGCGTCTCTAAGGAAGACATCGGTCGGTCACTCACACCAGCCTCTGCAGCGTTCTCTGCTGGTACACCTCATTGGAGCAGTACTTGATGTAAGGGTCGAAGGTCGACTCGGCGTGCTTGCAAACAATGTCGCTGATGTCATCGATGACTATGCTCTGTTGGTGTCTGTCCTCCAGCTCCTTGAAGAACCTGAGACACGGTTGTAAAAAGATTTTTTTTTTAAATGTAAAAAACAAACTAAAGGTTAGTAGGCCACGAGCTGCCATGATAGAATGACATCAAGTCATGACCCCAAGGGAGGAAAAGACGTCACGCACTAACGGACGCAAAGTCAGGATACCGAGACGACCTGCCAATCAACGTGTTACCTATAAAAACTTGGGGTAAGATCACGAAGCGGAACTCCCCGTCACTAAAAATAGATAAAAGCCAAGCAGTAACCATTACATTAGATGCGTTTCCTCTTCCTAAGCACCAACAGATGGCCGGGTTAATGACATGCCATTTGTCCGACTTCAAGAGAGCGAGTGTTTTTGCTCGCCCTAGCTTAGGTGCCAAACAGGAAGCGGGGATACAGACACAGGATGCTGCCCTTGACCTGCCGGGCCGTGTCCGAGCTCAACTGGAAAAGCAGATGAGCAAAGACCGGCTCCTTCACTCAACAGACCCATTGCAAGTTGTTTATGGGAGACAGTACTTCTTGTGACCATGTGGCCATTTGCTAATGTCTAATTTTGTTCTTTCCATGATGTCTTGACAGCCATGAGTCCTAACCCTCTGCCCCCCGTGTCCTAAATTAAGGACGCTAAGAGGATCAAAGTTCCAAAAAAATGAGACCAATAAGTCCAACCTGCTGCAATAAATTGCTGGAGTTAAGTCAGCACGCGAACAAAGACATTTGCAGAACCACTACTGACAAAGAGCACAAATTAAACCATATCCTGAATCTCATTAAATGCTCCTGTCCCAGTTAAACGCTCAGATTTCATGTAAAACTTTTATTAAGTAAGCCATACCAAAGGAAAAATACACAAACAGGAACCCGCCTGTGTGTAAAGGAAGCATGGGGTGAGGGGGGTGGAAGACAAACACACACATACACACACACACACACACACTCTCCATTATACAGACTACACAGCATCCTGGCT
Source organism: Poecilia formosa (assembly GCF_000485575.1). Taxonomy (NCBI): domain Eukaryota; kingdom Metazoa; phylum Chordata; class Actinopteri; order Cyprinodontiformes; family Poeciliidae; genus Poecilia; species Poecilia formosa. The sequence goes on from NW_006800136.1 coordinate 507,630, forward strand.
GCAGACAGATATTCCTCTCTTGTTCCGAAAAACAAAAATTCAAATTCGAAGTAAAAGATGTTGCTTAACCGGTGTTGCAGGGAGCAAACGCACATTAACATGTGCGGGTCACGAATATGTATGACGAACTGAAGTGAGATGGGTTGCAGCGTGTCCACACAGTAGATGGAGTAATACTGAGTCATTCAAAAATGCAACGATACATTTCATCAAGGCAGTTTTAACTCGTATGATTTCATGCATGGATATTTTTAAAGATGAGCTGGTTGCAGATCTGCTTGACGAGATGTAGCAAGAAAGATTCAATAGTCATCAGTCTGAAAATGGCCTTTCAGCAGATGGATCTTTTTGACAGCGTGTCATGGGTAAATGTGTAGAACAAAATTTAATTACAAACCTTAAGAGAAAAGCCGATGAGTTAAAGAACAAAATACGAGCGTTTACATAACCATGTGCTTGTTTTTCCCCCCTAAGTTTCCATTTTTTCATTTTATGTGTCAACTCAAAGGTCACATAAAGTCACCCAGTGCTCACGCCAGTAACCAAAGGTTGTGTGTATTAAAGTTCAGCTTTATGACATTCTGACAATATTTACTTAACGCTAAACTTGTAAAAATGACTAACATACTAATTGACACACATTTGAAGTGGGTCAGTTGCTTGTTATGAGACTGAATAAAGAAAAATCCAACATGGGATTCCACAAGGCTCCGTAAAAGAACCTCTTTTATTTAGTAGCAACATTATCGTCCTAGATCACACTTTTATGTCACTGACATAACTTTACATGTCTTCGCTCACTGAATGAGTGGCTCCAAAAAAGAAAATCAATGTGTTGATGGTTCAGAATGCACTTAATTAAATAAAGAAAAGACAAAGGTTGTTTTTTTTCTTTTGGCCCCAAAAATGTTGAGATTAGCCCTCAGCGTCAATGGGATTACATAAGCTACACAGCTTTATAGTTTAGTGTTATGAGGTTCTTACAGTTGTGTAAAACGTCAGCTGCAAATGTTATCCAATTGGAAAGTTAAAGGTTTTGCTATTACCAATAGCATGTCTTATGTTTTTCACAAGAAATCCATGAGAGAGACAGAGAGAGAGAGAGAGAGAGAGAGAGAGAGAGAGATGACATCTACAAGCAACTCTCTGAGGCTCCTTTTGTAGAAGCAACAAATAACTCAGCGAAGTGACTGCTGAGGGAGCAGAGATTTCCACGGTCTCAGCTTCCATAGCCTCTAATGGATCAGTGTTTCCAGTCATTTGTGAGATAAATGGAAGCTCATCGTGACCTGAGCCAGGAATTTTTCAAAACCAGTCTGAACACATGAGCTAACACACCGTAGCAGACAGCTTAACCCAAATATTTCCTTGCAGTTAATTGCAGTCAATACTTTGTGTCACAAAAATGGAAGCCGGCTCTCTTGAGTCCTCGGCCTTCTGTCAGTCACTGAAAGCCCGGTTCTGAGTCAAAGTGAAAATAGCAAGCGATGACATTAAAGCAGAATGTTTGTAGCATGAAATAATCAAAATTGGGTAGCAGCTAGTTTCATTTACTCAGTTAGATTTACTTGAGTAATTTCTTGGACGGCTACTTCTTACTTTTTACTTGAGCAGAAACATTTTGAAGTAGAGCTACTCTTACTCGAGTACAATTTTTTGGATGCTCTGCCCACCTCTGGAAGCAATGCTCATTTAAGCCAAGACAACATTTTCTCATCTTCCCAAAGAAGTAAAAGATAGATTCCCCAAACAAACGCCAAACGTACTTTTTGCTGGCCTCGCAGACGTCCGAGATGTTGGAGAAGAGGTGGTGGTGGTCGATCTTGGTCATCGCCTCGCTGAGCTCCGATGAGTTCTTGAACATACGGATGAGAATCTCCAAGCTGTGGAGGTAGGAGTGCTCCGATGAGATCACTTCGAAGATGGCCTTAAAAAAAAAAGAGAGAGAGAAAAGCAACACAGATGAGACCTGATGGGTTCAGGTCCCCTGGGTTCTGTCGTCGACGCGACTCGCATACCTGCAGACTTCAGTCACGTCTGGAATGTCAAAGCAAACGATATTCACCCACAAAGACTTGTGAACCAGTTGTGTCTGTTTTAAAACCGACTCCCATACTTATAATTCGTTGTGGTAAATGACAGCTTAACAGAGCGTCTCTGTAATTGTTCTACTATAATGGGGGTGTTTTTGTCGTTGTGACACAAATCACGGGTACAAACGGACATTTTATCCCAGTCTGTAAGGACACTTGAGATTATTTTGTGGCATGGAGAATAAAACACAAGTCCTACCTCTTGTCTTTTGCGTTCCTCCTGACTCAGCTGTTCAGCCAGGCCATTTTTCTTTACCTTAACGAAAAGTAAAATTCTTCAATTATTACTCTTATGATTTAATGGCTAAATTAAAATCATTCATTCATTCATTCATTCATTCATTCATTCATCTATTTAAATGTATTAACTGTAGTTACAATACAACAAATACAATTGTAAAAAAAAAAAAAAAAAATCAGTAACAAAGAAGGAAATGGCTTGACCCAAATAAATACCATGGCAACAAGTCCAATAAATAAATAAACATTTCCATCCACCTGTCTGTCCTTGCGGGTTTAGTGGGTGGACTGGTACCATCTTTAGGGGTTTGTTTAATTCTCAATCCTGTTTTTTAATTAATTATATTTTTTTTATTTCACTTTTCAGTAAAATACAAGCAAACTAGTATCTTGAAACAGACTAAGAGAGGAATAGTACTGAACTTTTCAGCCTTAAGTGAAAATGGTCATCAGCCAGAATGGGACTCTAAATGGTATTGAAAACCTCACTGAAAAAAAAAACATTATGGTTTCACTAGCACAATGATTTAAAAAGGAAAAAGAGAAACATATAGCGTAATGGGGCAGCTTTCATTTAGACATTTTCCCAACCAGCTCTTTGCTTGCCAGCTCTAGTTTTAAAGGAGTCATAGGTCACAGAGTGGGTTGGGGTCAGGGTGGGTGACTGTTTTTCCACAAAAGAAAGTATGCACAAACAACCCAACTGAACTTTTCTGTAAGTACAAAAACAGCCTCCAGCTGACCGGCTAAACGCAGCAACAGGTGCGGGAGGTTTCAGCACCGCTCCACTACATCCTGGCTACCAGCTCGAGGCGAATGCCTAGGTTGCGATAGGGTCAACCAAAGCAAGCATGGCTCCTTCTCTTCTTTCACCTCATTCCATATAGGTAACGTTACACCTATCAATAAGCATTACACTGTCTTTCAGGCCTCATTCCTGACAAGGTATTCTCTTACTTCCACCAACTTCTCAGCCTGTTTGGGTCTGAAGTGAACAGAAGCGAAACCGCCTCCTCCAGAAACGCCGTCGACTCTGTGGTGGTATCTGCCCTGAAGTCTTTGAGCCAAACAACAAGAACAAGCAATCCCGTAGATGGTCAAACATCTTCAGCGATCTTTCAGTTCCCTCTGCACGCGCAGATATCAGTTTTATGATTTATTATTTATGCTGTCTGTTTTGACCGCTCTCCACTTCCCCGTTTGAATATTCTTTGGCAAAGGCAACGACCTTCCAGGCAGCGCCAGGTGAATTCACCATCATTTGTACAGTTCAGGGCGTGACTGGAACACATTCAATTAGGTGTCATCATATGAGATGAACCTGTTTTATTTGCTCAAGGTCACACCGCAGGATGTAAACTCCAGGTAGGCCGCACCTTCTGGAGCTTTTGACAGTCCTGGAACACCATCATTTCTGGGATTTGATGTCCCATTTAAATTTTAAAAAACAAAAGACGGGCAAGAGAAAAGCAGGGCTGAGTGAGATGTCCCGATAGGCTGTGAGTCACTCGAAGACAACCTGTATGTCTGGTTCGTGGACTCAAACCGAACTAAGTTTCCCGTCACACCTTGACAGTAACAGCAATGCTTCACCATTCCCAAAAAACAAAACAAAAACAAAACAAAAAAAAGGCATGACTAAGACTCTCCAATGTGAGATTTACAGAAACACAAACCAAACTGACACAATATCCAAAACTGTACTGCAGCTGTGATGGAAAAAAAAAACTCTTAGTTCAGAAAAATACTGGCCAGTCTGGTGAAGATGGTCTATGCTCAAATTACATCTCGGTCCAATTACAACTAAGGACCATCAGAAAGTATTTGCAGCCCTTCACTTTTTCCCAAATTTGTTACAATACACAAGTGAAAGCACAGATGCATATGATTTCACATGCTTCAGCAAGTCAGCTGGAGTCCATATGCAGTCATTTTACTTGACTGGGCACGATCTGGATCGGAGTGCACTTACTGAAATAGGCACTGAGTATCCCGAAAAGCGCTACAGTTGCTACTGTTCAGAAACGGAAGACGTTTGCAACCACCAGGGTGTAAGAACCGGTTTTAAGTTTAACCCTTGTTGATGCACATCACAATCCAATTTTCAATCCACAATCCAGTAGCCAGACGGGAGCTGCTACTCACTGAAAACCTCATGGAAACCTGCTTAAATTTAGCCAAAAAGCAAAAAGGACCTGTCAGGTCAGACGCAACAAGAACAAAGAACCAATCATCAAGAAATAATAGGTACCTGGTTGAAACCATCCCTACTGTGAAGCATGGTAGTGGCAACGTCATGTTGGGGGAAGAGGTTTTTTTTTTTTTTTTTTTTTTTATGGCTTTCTGTTTTTGATGAGAATGCTAATGATGATTCGGAAGACTCATGAGGACTGCCATGGTTTTTTTGTGGCAGTAAATGGTCTTAATAATTTCAATCAAGTGAAGAAAACCTCCTCCAGAGAGCTCTGGAGAGAAGGACAGCTTGAAGGACAGCCAAGATTTAAAAAAAGGTGTGGCTTCAGTGTTCATTTAAGTGTCCTAGCCAAAAGACGGTAACTTAAAAACTAAAGACAATTGAACATCTCTGAAAGGGTCTAAAAGCACTACCTGTACACTGCCCATTCAACCAGACTAAGCTGTAGATGACTGGTCGACAGAATGCTTCAAAACATTGGTACTGAGCTTAAAAAGTACAAAAGACATGAGGCTCAGTTTACTGCTGGAGGTGCTATAATACTGTATTATTCCTTGGGTGTGAATACTTATTAACCCCAGGATCAACAAACTCTTGGAAAAATGTATTCTTGAAAATGCAGCTTTAATATATGGGAAAACTGAAGAGCGGTGGCTCTTTAAATACCAGCAACCATTTTGTTTTCTAACTTGCTAGTAATTTCTCATTAGAGTCTGAAACTGATACTAATTAACTCCAACGCACAGCTTTCATCCCAAACTTGCGCAACAAACGAAAAAAACAGATGATGAAATGGGTTTGGAATGATTTAATAAGAAACGGAAAAAAAAGAAAAAACAACCAATAAATTAGATGACTCGCTTCCGATATCCATCTCTGAAGATTCCAATCCGTAACTATTATTATGCAACGGAGGATCATCCCTCATATCCCTATGGGGAACATTTTGAGCATATTTACAGTGTGAGTATCGAGGGTTTGCCAGCTCACTCACTGGCAAGACGCCCAGCAGCAGCAGTACTTCCAAGACGTCCTCTGACTCTGACGGACTGTCTGCCTCTGAGGCCGAGTGTGTCCGAGAGACAGCGCGCTTCACTGATAAACAGAGAGTCCCAGAGAAAAACAGAGGCAAGTGGGAGGAGGATGGGTGTGAAATATGGCTCAACTGGTTGTGACAGCATTCTTTGGAGCACTAGGATTCCAGCACTTTGCAACCGCAGCAGCCGGATCGCGAGTACTCAGGGTGTAGAGAAAGGGTATAAGTTACACACAACTAACTGCGGGTTTTGTTTGTGTGTGTGTGTGTGTGTGTGTGTGTGTGTGTGTTATATCTAACCACGCTCAGTTGGCTCCAGGAGGTACGTATGGGTCTGTACTGCACAACGATGCCCTGATCGGGCTTTGGCCCCCTTGAATCAGCATCCTCATCGGAGTCGTTATGCAGGGCCTTCTCCTTGTAGTTCTGGTAGAGCTCCTCTTCTGAAATGTGTTTGTTGTGACAAAAAATAAACTATTTTTAATTCCAAAGTAAGGTGACATTAAAACAGCTGAATGCATAAAAACAAAAATAAAAAATGACCCAAAAAGACAGGTGTTACCTTCACTGTCAAATGTCCGTTGAGACGTCAGCTTCTTCCTATTTGGAATCTGAAAGAGGAAAAAAAAAAAAAAAAACACAATCAACTTAAACTGTGGCGTACCAAGGAAACATGTATCTACACTGTCTTATTGCATCATAACCGCCAACAAATACGTTAATTGTTTTCCTACAAGGCTTTGTCCTAATCCAAGCTTGAACCACAATGGTCAGTCTGTGTTGTGGTTTTGTGATTCAGACTTTATCCCCTCCTGCTCATGTAAGTTTGTGTCAAAGCAATCTTTGTGTACAACACTATGTTAAGCCGTCAGAGAGGCCGAGATTAACCCAGTCAATAAATCTCAACCAGCTACAACAAAGACACAAAAAGGATTCAACAGATTACCAAAGTTTACAGGGGCTACGACTTGTTGACTACAGAGAGAAGTAAAAGGAGTTTTGCGACACTTCTGAACTAGAGTGGCTCCTAAATGTTTATCCACCTGTTAAAATGCCAGGTTTTTGCTGATTATGTGTCTTTTTACAAAGTTTTCCTCTTTTATTGTGTCAGATATAGAGTCCAATTGAATAAGACAAATATATCACAGGGGGGGAAAAAACAAGTAATAATCGTAACCTTGTTGCATAAATGTGCATATCCTGAGAACAAAACTTGCTAAAGCATCTTTTAATAATAATAATAATAAAAAAACACTTTCCAGTCTTCTATAGCACATCTACCAATATGGAACTTGGTAATATTTTTCCTTTCTGCTAAAGTGCAAAAGTTTTCCAAATCCATCACATTCCACGACCTAATTCAGATCACCATCCGTTTTTGTTTTGTGTCAAAACAGATTTGTGTTTGAAACTGTTCATGACTTAATTCACTTTGACAAAACCCTCATTTCTACTGAAAGAGACCCTCTACCTACTGCTACTAAAACATCCATTCTCTGTTAGCAAAGTGTTGTTTGCGTGCCCCTCTCTTAAGAGTTAACACACATATTGCATTTTTCCTCTTTACAGCACCGAAATATATTCATTATAAGTTCATGAATAGATTGGCCCACCTTGCTTTTCTTTTTGCTTATAGTTTTATCCATCCGAGGGCTAGAAGACTTTGTGATCCTGGGGCTGGCAGCTTTTGGTGCTTCAGCACTTGTTGGACTTAAGGTGGAAAGGTTTGTTGAGCCAGTGGGCGAACCAGGATTTTCAAGCCCTTCCATGACAGGCATCTTTAACTCAACCAAGGTAACGTCCTTGTCTACTTCAGTCACAACTGCCCTCCTGTAAGACGTACTCCTCAAAGCTCTCCGTAACGCCCCGGGGCTTTCGGTCTCTCCCTCTGCCTCTTTGGTGTGGCCCCCTCCCGTAGAAAAGTAACCTCCTGCTTCCACCATGCTGAGAACTTTCATCGCTCGTTTGGAATGGTCCAATCCCAGCCGTTGGGTCCCAGTAGGAGGCGCCTTGGTTTGTCGGATATCGGATGCCAGTCCTTTGGGAATAAGCTGCTGGGTGCCCATCTTCAAAGCAGCGGGGCTGTTGGTGCTAAGGACGACGGCAGGAGAGGGGGATGCAGTTGGGGAGAGCGACGGCGATGTGGAGAAGCTGGAGGAAGAGGAGGAGGCGTACAGGGTGTCGTATGAGGATGCTGGGGAGGTTGTCTGAGACTGCAATGGATTCCCTCTGTCAGCTGGCGACGGGGAGCGGGGCGTCGGAGGGTCTGAGGAGGTCAAAGACGAAAGTGAGGGGATGCTTGAAGAGGAGCTGTGAGAGGGGGAGAGGGTACCGTACCCTGGAGATGAAGAGCTGGATATCGATGACTGTGAAGACAGCTCGTAGTGGTAGTGATTTGGCGTGTGTGGAGAATGGATGTGTGAAGAACAATTGTCGGTGGGAGTTTCAGGTGGGGGTATGTTTGTTCCAGAGGAGATCTGGTCTTTCTCCAAGTCAAGATCAAGAGGGTTTGTGGTCGATCTCTGCGTGTCCTGGTGATGATTTTCAGAGCAAACGCTTCCATTCTGGTTATTTCTTCTGTTACTACCTCCATTACACACCCTGTTGTCCAGCGTAGCTCTCTTATCCTCAGCCCTAAACTTGGACAATGAGAAGCGTCCATTGTAGAGGCGCCCAATGCTAATGCTCCGAACGATTCGCTTTTTTTCGGAGGGTTTGTGCAAAACATGCTTTAACACCATAGTGTTTTCATTTAAAGGCTGGGGCGGCTGGCTCAACGTGAAGGAACGTCCATCGTCCCCCGCAGAGAAGTCTCCAGTCGTGACCCCGTTTAGGTGGTAGCTCACGGGTCGTGGCTTGAGTTTGTTCAAGTCTTGGGAACCTTCACTGAAGTCTGTGCGCCGCCTCCACAAAGGTGTGATGTTGTTGTTGGATAAATCCACATCATTTCCCAAATCCATGGCTGTTCTTCTTCTCTCTATCTGTGGTGAAACGCTGAGATCTCAGTGCAAAAAAAAACCACCCCCCAAAAAACACCCTCGTAGTCAAGATTTCCACCCTTGAGATAAACAAAAGAGAGGAACGCCAGTCAGTGTCAAAGAGCACAGAGAGTGTCCAAATTCACATGGATTACTTATTAACAAAGTTCAGGAGATAGAGCAGTCACAGTCAAGACACATCAGTGGGCAAGCTGCTTGAAACTGAAAGAAAGTATGTGAGAGCAGTTGACAGTCCTTTTGTACTTGCTCACTGTGGTGAAATGCCCCAATTACAAGTTCCAAACTGGCAAGATAATGTTAACACCAAGCAATTACTGTAATGCCACTAGGAAAAACTGTGGTATGAGGCAAGAGCTTGGAGGTTTCTTAAATCTCCGTGAATCTTTAACTAAAAAGGTTCCAGTTGTTTTAATAATCATGGGCACATCTTCTCAAAACATACAGGCAAAAAGCAGATACTTTCCACAGGGAGGAGGAGGTTCTAAATCCAACAAAGTTCTCCAGCAGGTTAAAGTCCAACTCACCTCTAATCTGTCGATCTGGGACAGAACGCGCTCATTGTGCCAGCGCTCTGGGCAAAACAAGCAGCTTTATTGAGTGAACCCACCAAGAAGGCAAAAAAAACCCAAAAAAATTAAAAGAAAAAAAATCCAAGAGCGTCCAGAGGGTACTCTTTCAAAGCGGATCCTGTTGTTTAAGTTACAGAAGTTTATCTGATAGGACGGAGACTCCCCAGCGCGTCTGTGCGCCTCGGAGCGCAGAGGACTTTCTGATCCCCGAGAGGAGGAGGAACGGGAGGAGCAGAGTGACAGGAGGAGGAATGGAAAAGGAGGGAGTGCGTGGATGGAGAACAACAGCACTCAAGTTCGCGACTTACCTTAGGTATGTCCAGTTTCTGCCCCGCCTACTTATCAAAGTGGATTTCCGAGAACACAAGAGATTCATTCTGTAAAGCAATTTCAACGGAAGCCTCAGCGGTCGATTCAAAGAAAATATAAAAGTATAAAACACCGCGTGTGTCACAGTTTCGCAGAGTTTATGGAACCGTCCAAAGAATAATAAAGGAATATTAAACGGTTTACTGATCTGAAATGACTGTGAAAATGAAACTACTCTTAAAAGTTGTTCATTGGAAAACAAAACAAAATGACCTTGTTGTTGTTGTCGAAATATACATTGCATTACATTCTGACAGCGTTTCGTTTCCCCCTAAAAAAATAACAACAGTCTGTTGATAGTGAAACAACCAAATACATAAGTAGAAAGAGAAATGAAGAAGAGTGAAAGAAATTGTAAACTCTTATTGTTCTCTAACACTCCCCATCTTTTTTGAGTGTTTATGAATCGCCCCTTAAAGTCACACCCTAACCAAAACATTTGCAATGGAGATTTTGTTCTTGAGTTCTTGTGCTTCTTTTGATTCCGTTGCAAGAGCAGCCAATGTTCTTCTTCCAGTTTAGTTGCGTTTTGTCGCCCTCTCCTGGTCATTTTTGGATAAATGAGTTTTTTTTCCTATTGCGTTATTAAGCATATTGCAATAATAATAATAATAATAATAATAATAATAATAATAATAATAATAATAATAATAATAATAATAATAATAATAATAATAATGAAAGTAGCAGCATACATGTAACTGATCAGTTTGCCAGTCATTTGTGACACTTGAGTTAATGTTAGATTTAAATTAAGACCAGATCAGTTCTTGATCTCTTAAAAGGAAAAAAAAATACTTTTTACTCTCTTACCATGAAACTAGGGTTTTGTTTCTTGCATGCCTGGACCTCAGTTAAAGAATTTCATGTCAATTTCACTTTTAAAAGATATTTATTTTGAAAATTGGGTGACGGCACGTTAAGTTCTTGTTAGATACTTTAGGCCATACGGACTCGTTCAATAAATTTGAATATTATTGAAAAACAAATATATTTCAGGAACTTTCTCGCTAATTGAACACGTTGTGTAGATTAATCACACACACGGATGTTTGATATCCTTTATTTCTGTTAATTGTGATGATTTTCCCCTAACAGTTAATGAAAACACAACATTTAAAATTAGAACATCGCATCAGACCATTAAAAAAAGTTCTACTTTTAGAAACAGAAACGTGAGCTTAATGAAACGTATGCCAAAAAGGTACTTAAAGGTTATTATGTTCAAAAAGGTCCTTTTAATCTGATGAGACTCATCAAGACATTCTTAATTATTGAGTATATTGAGTTGTACGATGATCGCTCTCAACGCTTTTATGAAATGCTGAGTGAGGCTTCTAAGTAATGATAGGCTGTTACAACCAAACGTATTTTTTACACAAGAAAATGTCAACCATTCATGAATGCATTTGTGTGGATCGTCTGTCATCCAGGACATAACCATGCCAACGCTGGTGTTGGTCACGTCTTTAGCTGAACTGATGTTGTCATTCCTGTTACCACGTCTTCATTTTTTTTTCTCTCTCATTTGGGATTTCTTTCTGAGGTCGGCAAGTAGGACACGGCTCGTCCAGATCCACATCTGGTTAGAGCTCGGTAATCGTTTATGGAATTGATTTTATCTACTTCCAAGAGTGAAAACTCAAAGAAACAAACTTAATTCACTGTTTGTCCCACTTTGTAAACATGGACAGAGTTTAGTTTTAGGACAAAAAAAAAGGTTAAGTATCAGTTATTTCCTCAGGAAATTCAAGGCTGTTGCTTCAAAAGACCAACATCAGCTCAGTGTGATTGGAAGGGGCCTTTTAAGTGTAAGAGTGTTTGTAGTTTATATAAAATTGTGTCCACATCGGCACCATCTTTGGTGCTACAATCCAACTAGGTATATTATAAAAGGTACAACGACCTCATTGTCCCCGCCTTGTTCCCTTCTTATAAACATCTCACCAATATGACAGAGAAATCAGCCAAGAAATCTTGATGGATTTACGGTTTTCATATTCCATTCTAACAAAATGTCTTGTGCAACTTCTCAAATGACAGATTGTGCAACTCTGTGTGTGGCACAAATGTCCCTGTTAAATTGAAGGCAGGCTCTGCTTCATCTCCATAAACAGACTGTTGCTCGAATCTCAAAGTAGATGCCAAATTTTTTTGATTATTTTTTCTTTTCTTAAATCTTTTTATTACGTCATATATTTACTCCGTGTCCTGGCTTGTGTTACATGCTTTCGGCCACTAAGGGGCGCATCTATCCCGTTTACCAGCCCAGGGAAAACCTGACGATTTCAGAGATTTTCTTGTCCCTTTAAGAGAAATTCTGATTTTAGCGTGGCAGTGACACACAGCTAAAACAACAACAAATAGAACAAGAAATAAAAACAGAAATCCAAAGTTAGGAAGCTGGAAATAGGAAAAAGTTAAAAAAAAAGAGCAAATAAAGTTGCAAGTATCTGTCAAAGCTGGTTAATTTCTTCATACAGCAAAGAGCTGATAACAATGGTGTCATCAGTAAAGTGAGGGTAATGCTTCAGTGTGGTTTAATCTTCCAGTCATCCGTCCATTTGCCCTTTCCGTTTGTCCGTCCGTCTATCTAAAGACACAGCACACACCCTCGGGAAAAGCCGATGCACAAAAACAACAACAAGGATTCAGCCATTTCTTTTCATGTCTGCTTTTCCGTTTAGACGTTTCAACTCTCACACCTGCAGGGTTTCACATGTCCAGGCAGCACACCATGGGAACATCTATTGTGTGTGTTTTATTAGCACATGTAGACCAAAAATGACAGCTTTCTTCATATTTTACTAACCAGCCGTGTCAAATTGCTGTCTGCAAATACAGATAAAGTAATGCATCTGCCACTTATACATGTTTTTTTTCCCATGAAACTATTCATAATTCTTGAACTTTTTCTCTCTCTCTTTTTTTTGACATTTTGGTATGTTCCCACCATAAACATCAATGTATTAGGGATTTGATGTGATAGATCAACACAAATCAATTCCCAAACTCTTTTTTAAGAAGCAAATAATGGTGCAAAGGGAAGAAGTTGAAACTTAAAAAAAAATAAATAAATAAAATATATATATATATATATATATATATATATATATATATATATATATATATATATGTATGTATATATATATATATATCCAATATTCCATCCATATTCCTGTGAACTCTTATCTTTCCTCTTCCAACTGGAGAAAAGTATCCCAGCAACACGGGGATACTGCTGTTCTATGTAAAACTGAACATGCTGAATTGGTTTTTCCATCACACTTTGCATTTTGCATGCGAGTCAAGAGAAGTTACATGTTGGTCTTGTGGCATACTTCAAACATGACTTATTATCTTCTTGCCACTCTTAAGATGCATGATGAAATCAAGTTGGTGCAACGTAGTTATCACCAGACCGCTCTGACCTGAGCTGTGGCTCACCGGAGCTCAACCTAAATGACCCCGGGGTCTCTAAGGCTCCCAAACGATTACTGCTCTGCTTTCCTGGTTTGTCAGTTTACTTGAACGATCATGTCTTGGTAGGTTTGAGGTTGTTCTCTTTCCGTTTCTGCACGATGAGCTGAACGGTACAAGCTGTAAGAACTATGTGGTTTCATAACCGAACCCTGCTTCGAGCTGCTCTTCAATGCCACAAACGTCTCATACCAAGATCAAGTTACTCACAGGTACACTCTGCTCACTGACTGACTGAGTCATGAAGGCAATTGGTTGAAAAGGATTTTATTTAGGGGTATAAAATTAAGAGAGAGATTAAGATATCAGAGCCAAACCAGAGGACAAGCCTGAAAACTATGTACAGAGTTGCTTCTGTTTCATTTATGAGCAAAACTGTGATGGTTCAACGTATGAAAATCTCAATAAAATAAATGAAAAACTTGATGAAAATACATTAAAGCATTTCTAGGGATGTGGATACTTTTACAAGGCAGTGTAAAAATACTTTTAAAAGTTATTTTGCCTCCTTTTTCAGATTTGCTTTGTTTATGCTTCTTGTCAAACCTCTATGCTGTTTTTTTATATCAGCTATTCAAAAATAAAGATTTTATTTATTAAGAAAGATGTACTCCAAAAAACTACACTCCTTCTCTCCTAGAGTTTTGTAACCTTTGCTGACAAACAGTAATGAGTTACTGTAGGCAGGTTACACTTTATTCTTTCCTATCTTTTCCTTTTAAAGCTTCACTTTTGCTTCACATGGCTGCTAAACAAGCCATGCTGATGTCCTCCTCATGCCATAATGTCAACAGTTGTGATTTTTTTTTTCTTCTTCTTTTTACTCTCACTGTGTGATAAAATAGATGTTTGGTGTGAGCGTGTAGAAAAAAAGTGAGCTCTCCAGAGCGTCGTTTCTAGGAGCTTCGAAATCAATCGCGTTCTCTTTCTGTGCACAAAATAAAAAGTAGCAGCGGCTTTCGTTTGGCATTGACTCACCTTTTCTCTCGTGGCCTGTAGGAAATAAAAATAATTTTGCCCAGGATTGTTGTAGAGAAGTGGTTTTCTTTGCCCCGTTATTGATATCAGAAGGACTTTCTTCAGGCAAAAGACGCAGGCGAGGCTGGAAGACGAGAAGCTGCGTGGTTCTGAATGGTGCGCCATGTTTTTATGTCCTTCCTTTACTGATGCTTATGTGTATCTCAAACTGATAAAATCTAGTTTAACTCTATAATAGTTCCACCTTCCCAAGAAATGAGTCATCCCAGCAGTTTCCCTGGTAATGCAACGAGGCCATACCGCTGTTCACGTCGGGTCATCGAATGGCTGACCTGGAGGATACATTTTCTCTCTTAGCTCACCTTCGCTAATTTCCTCCTACGTAGAATACCCGATGAGACATGAATAATTAGATCTGCTTAACGCTCTGAAGGCATTCTAATCAAAAGCAGCGAAGTTGGACCCAGGTTCTGGTTCAAACGAGTCAAAACGAGAAACGCACGCAGCAAACGCTTTAATAGGCTTATAACTGCTTTAAAAAACGAGAAGGAAAAAAAAATACCATCTTGTTCTTCGAAGTGCCAAGGATTACTGCCTTAGCCTTCATTCTTTTGTGTGCGTAAGCTGCTTAACCTGAGGCTTTAAGCAAAAGTGGTCACCCCTGCAACGGGCATTTGCATAAAACCAAGCTTCGAAAAAAACATTTTCCCTTTTGCATTTTTCACTGTTAACTGTAAAATTGTGTTGCGAACCCCCAGACAAATCAGCAAACTTTTTTGGAAAAAAAAAAAAAAAAAAGAAATGCAATATCCTGCTTAACTTGGAAATTAAAGCACAATTCTCTGATTTCATTACAGTAATTAGAGAAGCTGCAGTGAACATTTGTCTTACTCTAAGCGAGGGACTGGTTGGTGCGTACGTGTTGGAGCTGTTATGGGATGCTTTCACACACAACCTCCTATGAACCAACCAAAGAGCTTTTCTCAGCGCTTCGTGCTGCGCTGGTTTCAGAGGCAGAACTGATGCCGCATGGTAGAGGTGAGCATTTATCGTATCGCTTGTCGTTTATCGTGGACACGTTTCTCATCACTGTGAGGATTTTGATTCATCGTTGTCAAGATAAAGTCCTATAAATGAAGTTTAAAAACTGTAAACAACTGTGTCGCCGGAATTGTTACTTTTACTATTTTCTCCGCTGTTTGTTCAATGAGCGAATCCAATATCCATAAATTAGAAAATAGGATTAAATGCAGCATAGTGATAAAAATCACACTTTTTTATGTGACTGGTGTCTGAAAGAAGCTTATTGCAGATGGGAATTTTATTGGATTTGTTTTTGTGTTTTTGGTGATATTAATGCAATCACATCCATACAGCTACCTAAAAAATAAAAAATGAAAAAGGCAATAAATAATTCTTATCAGCATCTCCATCAATATCATAGAATAAGGTGACAAAACATAATCTACAAGTAGAAAAATCCAGTATATTATGTATGTTGTGTAATAATCTGCTGTGTTTTCAGTGGTACATTTTGAGTTTCTGCATCATAAACTACATTCCTGAACATATTCAGTATTCTGGCATTTTAAAAACGCGCTCCGCACTCTGACCTTTACTCAGCTTATGTCTCTCTTTTTTCTCGCTTCTGCTTTTCCTCTGACTCACGGCTCATTGTACTTCTCCTACTCAGTGGAGCTGTTTGCTTGCTGTCCTTGTCTCCCCCCCACAACACTCCCTCCACACAGACACACACACACACACACACACACACACCTCCCCTTACCCTTTGCTTCCACCCACGCGTCTCTTCATCCATCCTCTCAGAGAACAATGCAGAGCTTAGCTAACGACTTTAATTACTATAACTTCGAATTGTTGAAATATGCGCCAGAGAGGAAATGCAAAGCAGATTAAGGAGCTGTACGTTTCATATCTATTTATCAATTATGTTGGGACTTTGGTCCAAAAACAACCGATACAAAAGTTTAGCTGCCCAAACTTTTGCATCACTGCCTGTCCGTGAACACATATGGGACCAACGCGGGGGGCATCTGCCACTTATGCACATGTTTGAACCCAAGCTAACCCCCATGGCTACCGACCTTTTGGCTCGTCCTGATTGGCCCGTATGGCTGCAGTGACCCACGATTGACTCTCCCCCGTGGATTTTCATTGGCCGTGCGCCTCCGGAACGGTGATGTCGATGCCGTTAGCTAGTTGCGGTAGATATGGCTTCGAGATAAACGCTAAAGCGGGCAAGAAGGGGAAATGCAGAATGACATGCATGTCAGCCACTGTGAGGTTCAACAACACTCAAAGAGAGGTGATTTTCTAATCAATCTAGAGTTTATGTTTGGCTGAAAACAACTGTGAGGTTAATGTAATTTCTTCCAATGGGTTAGGTAATGGTTTTATCCAGCCAACTGCTCAGCTCCCAATCACCGGGACGTATAAATGCCTTAAGAGAAAGTGAGAAAGATGAAAAACAGCTAGAGGGAATATTAGACCGTCATAAACGAACCCCCACCTCACCTCGCAAGTGTAGGGTCAAAGGGCCTGTTACCAACAATAACTCCTACCAGATTATGTCTTTGCTCTTAATTTCTCTAGGTCCTCTAGGTTTATTTTGGTAGTCCGTTAGAGCATGGCCCCAACTGGTCACCAAATATTGACGGATAAAGCTACAAATTAACGGTGACCAATTGGAGGCTCACTCAAATCAAAAGGTTAACGCTGAGAGAGCTCAGGACAATATGGACCCAATCTGTTGGAGAGTCAGCCTCTGCTAATTGATGAGTAAGCTAATTGTTTTGCAGGAAATTTCACGTTTAGAACAGGCGTCCAAAGACGGACAAAAAATGCGTACAACCCATAAACACTTTGACCTTTTATAACATTACATCTATTAGAGCGACACATAATTTCCAACATGCTTTGCGAGAGCAAATATGACTAGTATGGCATGACGACATACTCAACCCCCTTGCCACCTTTTGCTAGTTGCATGCCGCAAAATGTGGCTCGACATCCAGTTTTTGCTGATTTTAATAACCGCTACTTTCTCCTCTATTACGATAAGAAAACTATAAATCAAGTACAGCTCCTGGCCTGTTCTCTGTTTTATGAGTGACAGTCAGAAGACAGTATTAGTTTGAGCACCACTGCCAGCTCCGATGTAGCAATAGGCTGTAAAGGAGGTGTTGACATAGTAATTATGAAAGCAATTATAAAGGCACTCTGTGAAACCATAAGAATGAAGCAATCTTTCATCCTTGGGGGGAGAGAAATTCCTGTTAAATCAAGTGTGCATGAATAACGTATTCGTTATCCTTCATGAAAACACAGATGTTGCTATTGTCGTGCACGTTACGGCACAGACAGCTTTCTGTCTAACAGTACGCATTTTGAGCAAAGAATAATAGGGAGTACTTGTGTGACTTTTAAGCCGTCATGAACTTAGCTCAAGCAAACAAAGTGGAATCGATGGATAAAATAAAGCGTCGCTTCAACCAGCAAAGTGAGATGAGTAATGGATTTCTGTTCCTGCATGCTCTTCCTATCTCATGCCAACTTCTCTGTGCCTTTTCTCTCCTCTTCCTGCTGCTGAGTCATCTCCCGAATCCCCCTGCCTTGTCCACTTTCTTACACTGCCTACCCTCGTCCCATTTTTTTTTTTTTTGCCTTCTCTTTAATAAATTATGACATCTAATTATTCTTCTAAAGGCTGCTCAATGAAGCCGTCATCGAAGCAAAACTGGAATTTGTCTTCATCTTCTCGCCGGCGCTGCGGTCTGCCGTCCCTCCAGCAGAGGCGCTGTCAGGATCCACAAGGTTCATCCCACTTCTGAGATGGTTCATATTTGATTGAGCAGTAACTACACGGTGTTTATGGGATCATTTTTGTCTCAGAATAAATATTTTGGATTCAAACAATAGCTGCGGCCTTCTTTGTGAATGTGGCATTTTTGTCTAAATAGCTCACATAGTAAATCTATTCTTATGGGTTCAGCATATTTGCATGAATGTTTTCCTACATGGATGATGTGTTTTGTTTTGTTTTTTTTTCAGTTTTGAAAGTCTAGAACCCCACCTCACCATAATCATCTATCATCATTAGCGTTAAGCATCAGTTACTGATGTAAAGCACAATAATGTGAACCTGTCTTATTTGAGGAGTTTTTTTTTTTTTTTTTTTTTAATCTGAGAAGATCTTTTGACTAGCAGTATTTTAAGAAAAATATAGAATTAGTTTATTTGGAGCTGTCTAATTGTATGCATCACTCCACTTTTATATACATTTACACTTTTTCTTTCTTTTTTTTTTTTACAAACCACATTTTGACATTTTTTAGGGTTTTTTTTTTTGTCGAGCAAGTAAAAATAAAACATTTCCAAAAAAAATAATTTTATTAAAATTTCCACTTTTTTCAGCAATTATGTGGCCTGTGAGTTCTATCAACGTAAAAAGATTTACTCACCTAAACAGAAAAATTTAAGATCAGACAACAATTAAAACTGAATGCTAATTCAGCCGACAAATTCAATTAATACCAAACCGTACCATCAACGTTTCCTTTTTTTGTGCTGCAAATTCAAAGTCACTATCCTTATTCCAATTGTTGTCTTTTGTGAAACTCCTAAACCTTCGGAACTCCCCAAAAAGTCTCTAAAACCGTACAATCGTGTTGTATTTATTCGACGTTTCACCATGAGTTGAACCCCTGCCATAATTGACAGCGAGTGTGTGTGAATCAATTAAACTAGAGAGAACATAGATGCTTTTCACAGCTCCAACAAACCATCCACTCCTCTAATCTGTCACGTTTCAAAACGCTCCACAATTATTCCTCTGTCGCCAAAGATTACAGCCGACAGGATTTAATTCAAACGTCCCCGAGACACACCTCTGTAAGCCTTTAAGTAAACAGCGCGTCCGTAAACACGATCCAGCAAACCCCACAGGAAGCGGTGATGGCATCGCTTCCTGAGGATGACTATAGAGCGAAACGGCGACTGCGGGAAGCGAAAACCAAACGTATGGGGTACAACTCACCTTCTTGGCTGCTGTTCCTTCAGTAAAGGAACACAAGATGATTACTAAAACCGCAAAGCGAAAATGTTTTCAGTGAGACGATGAATACTGATATCTCTGGGGCCTCGCATCCGAGGTGTTTACCCCGCAGCTACAAATTTGTAATTATATTTGGGGGAATTAGCAGAACGAGCAGAGACCCTGGGCACTAATTAAAAATAACGGCTTGTTTTGGGGATTTCTCACAACCGAGACGCAACTCTCAAGGCTCGCGCCTGTATTTAGTGCATTTATCGATCTTTTCTTAAGCATCAGATACACACAAAGATGCAGCATGTAACCTGCAGCTTCCGTTTGAGTCATCCACTGGAAGGAAGCAGACAGGACAAATGTTGACCTGGAAGGGGGAAGAGGACGACGGGCTCATGGAACGAGTCACGTCATGAAAGAGCCACTCTGGGAATCAAAGGAAACAGAGGAAGTAGGAATGTTGGCTGTAAAGGGAACTGTGTGTTTAGACTAAAGGTCGTCAAATAGGTCTGTATCTTTGTTTGCTTCAAACATATATACTTTACTGCTTGAACTCCAAAGTGTCCAGATAGTCCAAACAATCTTTGCCCATCTCCAGTATTGGAGAGTACGCTCACGGTTTCTTCCTGATAGATGATTATAGAAGCAAAACTGCTACAGCCTTTCCCTTCCAGCAAGATCATTTTTTCCAAATTCTTGGTTATGAGAAATTTGTCGAGATGTGTTTATGGGAATACTTGATGTTCTGTCAGGACAGCAGTTTGGGGTCAAACGCTGAGATGAAAAAAACCTGGCTCACTGTTTCCTCTCTAATTAATCCCAAACGTCAATCGGGATCCTCCACTCCCAACCCTCTCTGTGTTTCATATCTTTAAGGGTCTTACTTTATGCACAAGATATGAGGGCTAACCCCTCAGAAGCAACCCCAACCACATATTGAATTGCATTTAGTGATGTAAGGTTTGGATGAAGTTCCTTGGCCATGGAAAATCCTTCCATAAAGTCCCGTATGCACTGTTGATCTAATCTGATGGCCGTCCAAAGTTTGGAGGTCGGTAGCTACTGACTCTGTAGATGATTGGCAACTTTTGCACACTATCCTCCTCATCATCCTGGCACTCTGGCTGAGTTGCTGTTGTTCCCAGTTGATAATGGAATGGTTAGCAAAGGATATCTTACAAATGGGGGCAATGCGCAGGCGGCATGCTCTCAGTGTGCCACGTTTTAATTGACTTAACTCTCCAGAGAGGCCTGGTCTTTAGCCTCTCTGGGGTTTGTACAGTAGGAGCAGTTTTTACACTCAGCTTATACACCTTTGTTAGAAAGCTAGAAACTGCTGATCAGGCCCAAAGTCTGGGTGTAGTGATGGACTCTGACTTGACCCTTCAGAGCCACATAAAGACAGTTACGAAATCAGCCTTCTATCGCCTGAAGAACATTTCTACAATCAACTGACTAAGACCTGGAGAAACTCATCCAGGCTTTTATCTTTAGTCGCATTGATTTGCATCCCAAAGTGTCAAATCCCTGAATGAATTAGCATCACAATACATTACAGATCTCCTCTTGTTGTGTCAACCTTCCAGACCAACATTCAGCTTCCGTGCACCACAAATCTGGAACAAACTTCCAGAAAACTTGCAAAACAGCCAAAACAACGAGTTCCTTTAAATCTGGACTAAAAACCCAGCTGTTTAGAGTTGGCTCAGACCCATAATCACTGGAACATTGACCATCATAGTTGATGATGATCATTTTTATGATGGCACTCGAAAATATTTAAGATTCTGTTACCGGTTTCTCAACTGATGACTATATTATGTTTTTACGACTTTTTATTTTGCGACTTTATGATGTGAAGCACGTTGAATTGCCTCGTTACCTTGTGCTATGCAAATAAACATGACTTGACTTGTTTATTGACGTGACTGTCACTCCTAATGGGGTTGCATTTATAAATTCAATACTTTTGGCAGCGTAGTATACGTATTAAACAACACAGAGTCATGGCACACAAATTTTCAGTCTCTCAGTTTAAGGTAAACAGCTACGTGTTGTAGACAAGCAAAAATACAACACTCCTCCTCTGAGCCCCTCTGCAATTTAAAATCTTAGTCATACCACACCAAAGGCTGTTGTAGCCCCACCTCCATGTTAAATGCCCTTAGGCAGTTTTCCTCCTTTTTCATTTTTTTTTCTTGGATGTTTTTTTTCAAGGTACTGATTAAGTCTACTGACACTGTGACAAGTGAGGAAACCATCCGGCTTGACTTCGTCGATCTGCCCGATTCATACGTGCATCACGTTGAACTCGATTGGCCTCACAAAGCCTCTTTTACCCATCCATCCATCCATCCATCCATCCGTCTCACACACTCCACCTCCCTGTCACTCAGTCACTTATGGACAGACAGGCTCCTCTGAATATAGATGTCGCTCCTTGTCAGCTTTTTTTTTTGTTTTTTTCATCCCACACTTCATAGACTGCCAAAGATCCGCTGTTCCTGAGTTTCCCAGAATACTTCTGAATGACACGCGCTGTCCAACGCGCCACGTCTGCTGCTGACAAATCTGGCAGCGTCCCGCTCCCGATCATCTGCTCATATCATCTCCCTCTCAGGCGAGACCCTTTCTGTTTTAGCTATTTCTCTCTCTCTCTCTCTCTCTCTCTCTCTCTCTCTCCAAACATTTAAACACTACATTTTCTTTTCTTTTTTTTCTTTTTTTTGTTGTTGCTGTATTTTTCCTTCTATGGAAAAAGATTTTTTTTTTCGTGTTACCCTTGATCCAAATCACAGCCTGCCTGGTGACTAGAAACTGATTCACAGAAGAAACTGAGGGGAGAAATTCAACTGTCGGCATCTTGTCGCAAGCTGTACAACACCTTAAGTAGAATTTATTTATTTAACTAATAAACTGTATTTGTTTAAATCCACTCCTGGGCGTAATGACGGTTTTAGGTCTTGATTAAACAAATGAATGAATCTGGAGGGAATATCTGGGTAATGCCAATGGGACCTTCCTGATGAAATAATTTGAGCTCAACAAATAAGAGGAATCTTCAAAAGGAAAAAAAAATA
>NW_006800136.1:530661-582360 GCF_000485575.1 Poecilia formosa
AGAGGAGGAGTTGGTCTCTAGTTTCTTCTGGGTGAGATGCAACACGGATTTCTGGAAGACAGCTCGTTTTTAAGATAAAGGTTTACATTTCATGTTTATGTGGATGAGTCGTACAGTGAAACAGAACTCATAAATGAGCTGTATTAACTGAGGTCCCGTACACACGGACATGACAATGGCATGTTTTAGGTAAACAAAAACAAAAAAAAAATAGAGTTTTTTTTGCAAAAGAGAAAGAGGAAAGAACATGTGACCCATCTGCTAGTTTGGAGGGAAACAACTAGGCCAGGTTGTCGCTACGCATGGCTGAGATAAACAAGATGCAGGGGTTGAAAAGTAGCATGAAGCACAAAATGGAGAGAGACCTCCCCTTATCCACCAGTGGATGGAAACTGTCCGCTCCGCTCCTGTGAAAGTTTTTTGGGATTTTGCAGTTTCCATCAACTGATTCTAATGCAATACTTGAAAATGTGGGTTAAAAAAAGCATAGATGGAAACAGCTTGTGACAGAAAGTGTTCAGCAGGTTATATTGTTGTATAATTTAAGCAGTTAATACTTCAGACTCAACTGTAACTTACTATAAAACTTGTCACTACAGTAGCTGTAACCAAAACCAAATCGACATACTTACAAAGAGACATATCTCAAAAGAACTGCAGCTGTAATGGTAGCAGAAGCTGATTGTAGCACAAAATTAAACAGAGTGGAAAACATATGCATGCCACACTAAGAAGATGTTTTGTGAGTAAACGCCATGTCAGTTTTTTCCTCCACATCATACTAGCGTGCTGCCTGTTGATGGTTTATGGCAAATAAAAAAAAAAATACAATGTAGTTTGAAGTAACAGCGTGACAAAATGTGAAAAACAGAAGTAGCATCAAAATGCAGGACTGAGATCTGTTAGTCACCTCAGCAAAGGACATTTCATTTTTGAGCTTTATGTTTATTAAACCATTTTTCAGTTGTTTTCTTTTGTCAGTTTTTTTATTTATTTATTTTTTTTAGAAATCATATCTGTGTTGTACAAAAACGGCACATAATATTAGACAAGATAGCATTTGAAACTAGATGCTGAGCCACTGGGCCGCTGTGTTTGTGTGTCTGTGACAGGCTCTCTATTCACCAGAGCACAATAACGCCTCCCAGTACAGCCTCCCCACTGTCCCGTCTGGTGGCCAAGTGGCAGAATGCAGACTGTTCTACAGTATGGTCTCTCTCTTTTTCTTTTTTCTTTTTTCTGGTTTTAGGGAGACACGGTCATTCATGCAGAGCACAAGAGCCCAGTCATTTCAGGAATGACTACCAGCATTCAGAAAGAGGGGAAAACAAAAAAAAACAACACTGAATTTGGGGAAGCGTTTGGCTTGCGTTTGACAGGAGGGTAAAAGGGCAAACGTCCAACCACCGAACCGCGTACGTAGCGGCACAAACAGGCATGCAAATTTGTGGCCCCGAACCATCCCACCCTGTTTCAGTTTCCTGTCAACGGTCACAATGCTATCAGGCAACCCATCCCTATCTTATCGAGTGCAGGCTCAGACATGGCCAGAAGTTCGCAGAGTGTTTCTGTTTGAGAGAAAGAGGGTTTGCTTGTGTGTGTGTGTGTGTGTGGGGGTGTGTGTGTGTGTGTGTGTGTGTATTTCCCGGGGGGTATAACAAATGAATTCAGTGCACAGGAATGTACAGCTGAGTGTTTTCTGATGGGAAAAAAAAACAACTTTTTTATGCTTCTGATGACCTCCATATTTAGTTGTTTGTTTCTATTACTTTTGCCAAATGTTGATCTAGAGTTGTTGTTTTTTTCAGCACTAAAAGAATTTGTATGTTTTTTGTTTTTTTTGTAATAACGCTCAACCATTTCCATAAACATGCTAATGTATTTGATGGAAACCAAAAAAATTCAATGATTTTGTCAGTAAGTTCATGCACAGGATGAAATTTGTGTCATTTATGGGCTTTTTTTTTTTCAATATTTAAAATGCTTCATCTTGACATAAAAGTTGATAATATCCCCCCTTTTTTTCCCCCTGTTGAAATCTGCTACAAAGACATCCGGCGATGGGAAGAGAGATACGACATTCCCTCTGAGCTCATCTTGTCTCACGTCAGATATCCACTTCAGCCTGCGATTGTTGATAATCTCTGCACATTCGTCTTGCTTCTCATTCCAGCTGTTTGAAGCCTAGGAGAATACCTCCATCCTGTCCTGGCTTGAACACTTTCCCCGCACCGCCTACAGTTCTCTGAAAATAGACAAATAACCCACAGGGAGCATGAGACACATTCAGAGCTCTGCACCTTTAGAAACAGTAAATTGCCTTTCGCCAAGCGTGTTGCGATCACGCCCCCCTCCCCACACACACACACACGTTCTGGGCCCTGCGAGGCCAAAGAGATGTTTACTTGAAGAACGTTACGAGATGAAAGTGGAGCCTTCTTAGCCTTTTTTAGTTAAATGTGTGTCAGACCTATCTGTTATGTTACGTCATCTGAACTCAACTTGATCTGCAGAGGGAAACCATCCTTATTGTTTTGACTTTTTTTTTTTAACTAAGTTTTTGAGTGTGTGGCATCAAAGTGGCTGGATCCTGTGAGCAAAATCCCTCTAGTTTCTAGGATGTAATTAAAAGTGTTATATATAATCAAGAAAGTCTGGCTTTCTGGAATGAAAAGGTAAATATTTTGGACTGGTGCATCTACACTCACACAAATAATTTCTCGTATTTCGCTCTGGGCTTCACAGATTTAAATATCTATATCTAAAAAAGGCATCAATACTGACTGTAAATGCTTGAAACGGAGACATTTCAAGCATACTATTTTAGATTCTGTCTTTATCGACTTATTGGACATAGAAATAAATAACACGCTGAACAAAAAAAGATCGAATTTGCTACAAATAATCAAATTAAGTTTATCCAAGTAAATACGTTAAGTTGTCATGTTAAAAAAAAAAAAAAACAGAAAACGTAAATAAAAAAATGTAACTTGATTACGGAGCGATAAATTAACTTTTTTTTTTAAGTTAGAACTCCATTTTCTCGCTAACAAGATGCTACTACATAGCATTTGTAATAAAACACAAGAAAATTGTCTTGTTGCACAAAAACAATCCATATACAAAAAAAACAAAAACAAAAAAACTATGGCATCCTATTAAATACTCAGTTCTCTGAACAGAAGTGCTCACATATGGGTGTAAAGTGAATCAGTCCCTGTGGGACGGGGGTCAGTCTGCGCCTCGAGTGAAGGAGTTCATTTAGCTTAAGTGATCCACTCAAGCTAAATGAACTTAAGAGCAAAGTGTGCTGTGGCGAAGAAATACTTCACAAAATAATGTAAAGATTCAATCAACTTGTCCAGCTACATTATGGCAATGAGACATTTCGCCGTGGGCCGAAATACGGCGAGCGATCATTCATGTCGTAAGATAGACGGACTACAAGTTGCGTGAAAGCTCCCTGATGGGCCTTTTATGTCAGCGACACATACAAACACATATAAATATGAAGCCGAGCGGCTCTGTGCCAGCTTATACTTGCCCACAAATTACAGTAATAACAGGTTCTACATGTTGCCAGCAGATTGAGAGACGGCAGACAACTGCAGTCAGCAGCAATTAAACGGTGGTGTAAGTGTGTTGTTGTCATGGCTACTAAGCTCTGAAATTCTGTTTCACATTAAAATGCCGCTGCTTTTGTTAGTGTGCCTCTGCATCCTTAACCTCCCCTTCCTCAGGTTGCCTGGCTCTTATGTCATCCCTGCTTTCCATCAGTCTGTAGGAGAACATCAGACGCTGCACCAGTTCACCAGCTTGTCTCCACCACCAGCACCACCAGTCTTTGTGTCTCTTTCTGTTTCTCTCCCTGCTGTGCCCTCATCCATGTCACCATGTTAGACAGTTAGGAGACACATTGTGGCACAAGATGCAGCGGTGGGGGTGGATGATTTGTGCCACAGGGGTTTTACAGTCCGTCTCCCCTCCACCACACACACATTTCTAAAGGAAACGGCGCTGCATTGTTTTGCCCCCGGTGTGCGGAGAGACACCAAGGTAAATCGCTTTATTTGCGAGCCGCCTAGTACGAGAGAGAAAGCCTGACTGGAGATGTGTGGGAGATTTGGAGTGTTTCTGATTTCTGCGACCTTCCTTTTATTTATTTATTTTTGTCTGTTTTAATGCAGTCTGGTTCTGCTGCACGGCGCTAGGCAGGTATTAAGCTCAGACCGTGCACAGCAGCCATCAGGTCTGCGTGTTTCCATGTTGATGGAAGTAGTAGCAGAATTGGAGGTGTGTCTGAAAGATAAGCTGAATATCTTCAAACACATTTGGAGTTATTGTTTTTTTTTTTTGTTTTTTTTCTTATATCCATTGTTCATTGTGCCAGGAGCGACGTGTCGAGGGAGGTGGCTTTGTGTCAGCCACCTGAAAACTTTGACTTTGTTGTCTCTAAGCTCTGTAAATTTTAGCGGTGCGTTCAGGGCCGCCGTCCAATTGGAAAACTCGCAGCCAAACACGATGCTGCTACCGTTGCGCTGCGCAGACCTAGAGCAATGGCTTATTATGAGCAAATAATTTCATTTTTGTTTCATCAGACCACATAACAGGTCTCCAAGAATTGAAATCATCCTATAATCTTCCTTTTTTTTATTTTAATTTTTTTAGCTTAACCTGTCATTCACAGGTTGTCATTCACAATGACACGAGAGGACCCAAATGTGGGTCCTCTCGTGAATGACAGGTTAAATTGTGTGAATAAAACCATAATATGTCAATACATGAAGTCAACTTTATTTGTTAAGCACATTTCAGCAAAATGGCAGATCTAAAATAAAATAAAAAAAAAAAATACAGTAACCAATTATGAAACAGCAATAAACATTTGGTCAAATAGCATCATCAAGATGATCAAGAAAATATATATACATGAAACTCTGTTTCTGTGTTTTGCTGGAAGTTTCTTCCAGACCAAATCAAAATCTTATTAAAGGAATAATAATCTCATTACATATAAAATAATCTCATCATTCTTTTGACACTTAGAAAATGTGCCATAATGTTGGTAGATATAAACGACCTAAAACAAGATAAGTTTAGCGATCAAACAGGGGGAAAAAAATATACATAGAGAGAGTTTATATTTCAACCCTAAATAAAGTTTACTTTCTCACATGTCTGCTAAGACACTCAATGGAAACCAGAAACACCCAGGAAACAACGCAGACCTTGGAAGAACCTGCAGACATTTCACAGTAAAGTCACACCCATTCTGCAGAGTCACATGCACTTCTTCCTCTATGTCAGCGACTTTGCCTTTGCCTCCAAAATCTATAAAAAAAAGTTAAATATTTAAAAAAAAAAGAACTTGAGAGAAAGTTGAAAACACATACAGCCAGGAAAATAGGTGCTAAGAACAAAGGGGGAGGGGGAAAGGCTAAAAAAAGAAATACACGAAGTTGATTTCTGAGCTATGGCTCAGGGGAGGCTCCATGACTCAGGTAGGCTCATGGCAAGTTGCCTGGAAATAGACAAGCAAAGGCAGGTAGGCAGGAATCAGATCAGCTAGAGAGGAGGAAGAGGAGGAGGAGGATGGAGTTGGAGCAGAGTGAGAAACGAAGAGAGACCGACAGATGACGACCACACAGGCCCGGTGGGTTCTGCTGTTATGCAACAAGAGACGAAAAGGTGCAGACTAATTACAACGCACAATGCAAGCAAACCTCACTGAAGTTGGTCTAATTGTGAGAACAGTTTGCGTGCGTGCGTGTGTGTATGCATCTGTGTGTGTGTGTGTGTGTGCGCGCGCGCGCGCGCTGCTGTCTTTTCATGCAGGATTTATCTTTGCCCAGCAGGCAGTGGTATACCATATGGTCCACACCGAGTAGATATTCCTAAAGAAACACGTTCGACGCTCACACTTTGACACAAAGAGACGCGGGCTCGCACGTGGACGCTTCACACGCAGACGCGTTGCGTTCGCGTGCAGAAAATGTGACGGGGAGGAAGTTGAGAAAGCCAGACAGACACTGGTAAGCGAGATAGAGCCATCTGCCCCGTTGTTGGATCTTTGCTGAGATCCACGAAAATCACGAACCACACAATTACACAACGAACCAAGCTAGCTCTATGCTGAGAAAAGCGGTGGGTTATGGTTGCTTAAAATGAATAAATAAATAAAATCGACAGGAAGCTTGAACCGGTTGAAGACATGAGAGGGCGCCTTACCCGAATTCCCCTCAGACATTCGGAACCCCGAAGGAAGCGGGGAGGCGGTGGGGGGTTGGCTATGAGTCCGCTAAGCCCCCAGAGCCCATATGGTCTGCAGGCACACACACCCCAAAACGACTAGACAAGCCCAGAGGCTGGAACCCCAGAGAAGAAACAATGAAGAGACTGAATGAGCATTTATATGTGCGCTCTAAGTCTTCCAGGAGAATCGTGTTCATGTGCACACCTGACGGCTATTTGTTTGCTAGCGTTCAAGGCTAAAGAGTTTTTTTTTTATTATTATTATTTTTCTGATTAAACTAGCTCTACAAGATAGGCGACATGGTGAAATTTATGTGAGCACGAGTCACGGAAAATAAATAAGGCCAAGAGATGATTCTGTGCCCTCCGATGTGTCGACACTTCTGGTGTTATTATGAATGAGAAACCTGCAGCCTTGCCACGTGCCTTTACTTGTGTGTGTGTAGGTGTGTGTGTGTGTGTGTGTGTGTGTGTGTGTGTGTTTTCCCTCTCTTGGCTCAGATTTGCTTCCAACTCCTTTTGTCGTTGTTTTATTTGGCTACGTCTTGTTAAACAGTTCGAACACACTTTTAGCTTTCCTGACTGCTTACAGCAAGTAGGTGGCTTCTCATTATGTCTGCCAGTTTGTGCACTCAGTGATAACCATCCCAGTTATCAACCTTAACAGAGATTAGGAGGGGCCTCGGAGAGTCAGAGAAAGATCAAGAGAGACACTCAACAGAATAAAGATGAGACGGGTAATAAACTGGATGCTTTTCCTCCAAGGCACTCTTGAGGCATTTATGGGATTGAAAGTTGTACCGACACAGACAGAAAGAGGGGATTGACATGTAACAAATATTCAGCTTACTTGCAACTGATTGGCAGAAGTTGTACATCATGCCATCAATGTGTGATCTATTAAGCATCATGCAGGAAATTCTTTGGCTTTGTTGTTTTTTGGGGGGGTTATGACCTTGGTACCACACCGTCTTTGTGTAAAAGATACTGGAGTCTTTTAGATGCACGAAGCCGACCTTGAATCAGAACTGGCATTACTCATTGTAAGCGAGTTGGACATTGGGATGTCCGACAAAGATTTTAACGTGGCTCCAGTGTGAAAACAAAGAGACCGAGTTACACTGAATGTAAATATAGACGCGACACTTGGTCATGAGCTGAAGACGTTTTGCAACAGATCCGTTTCTCTCCAGTATTGTTTGCAAATCTGTCTAAATCTGTGACGTGCCACCTCACAGGTGTGGCAAGGACAGGTGTCGACAAAAGGACATTCTGAAATGTGCAGAATGGGTCAGGAAACCAGTCAGTATCTGGTGTGACCCAGGCCTGTCACAATAACAAATTTAGCTGGGTGCTAATTGCCCAACTCTCTGCATTAAGGAGATTGAGTGATTTAAAGGCTCATTTTTATTCTATTTTTTATTCTTAACCACTGCTTCAGGTTAACAAAAGTCAGATGCGAGGACATTCTTAATAATTTTGCATTATTAATGAAATAAATCATTTTATTATTGCTAATATAATTAGAATTAGCTTTAGTCATCAAGTTCATGCACGCAAATATCCTCGTTTTTGGAAATTGTCCCAGAAGTTATTGCAATAAATGATAATATTGTTGTTTAGAGACAATTTTCAACTAATGGCAAAAGAATGCAAGAACACGCTCTCAGAAATCAATAAATGTTCTTTGCAGTTTAAAGTTTAACACTGGAAGTCTAACACAGTAGGTAGCACAGCAAGAAGGTCCTGGGTTCGATTCCCGGCCCGGGGTCTTGCATGGAGTTTGCATGTTCACCCTGTGCAGCACCCGGGTTCTCTCCAGAGTCCAGAGTTTTAATGCAGAGTTGATTCTTGACAAGAGGCCATTCGATCGCAACACGGTCAGATGGTCCAAGAATAGCTGATAAAGTAAATTAAGAAAAATGTGAGTGGGACAAATAAGAGGGGACAGGCCGAGACATGCCATGGAGGGGCGGGAGAGAGAGAGAGGGAGGGCAGAACGGAGGAAAAGTGAAGGGAAAAGGACAAGAGCAGCAGAAGAAGCGACACTGAGTCACACAGCAAGACAGGAAGTCTTACACGGAGACACCCTTCCTTCCTGTCAGCACCCCGATCACCAACACTGGACACCATTCAGTCTCACATCACATGACACATGTGACAGGAATTATGGCGCAGCGCAAGTGTTGTGGCTGTGCTTGTTCCTGTAATGATAAAGCGTTGTGCCTAAAGTGGCCGCCTTCAGCGAAACTAGAAATTAAAAGAATCCAGTGGGTGAAGATCGTCTTCCTAAGACAAGATTTTACAAAAATCACAATAGCAATAAAGTATCTGTAACGACATCACCCTCCAAAATGTGGACTTCTGACTCGAGATTCCCGTGTGACAGTTGTTTCTATATCCTTGTTTTTGCGCCACCAGAGATTTTATTTGGACTGCATGTGAGAGGAAAAAATGTATTTGAAGTCTAATGATTGACTTTGGAACGGTACTTTATCTCCTCAGAACAACCTCACTTAGAGCTGGAAACAGTTTTATTGGCAAAATGTAGAAATGCTCAAGGACTGTGAATACATAATCAGAAGTGCAATTCACAGAAATAGGCCTTAATGTAAAATTTTCAGAAAATAATATTCAGGGAATAAAAATAATAAAGTTCAGACCACTTGAAATGAAAAGCAAACCATTTTTTTCTATGTCTGGCATTAAAGCAGATTAACTCTTTAGGTCAGCGAGAGTAACCAAAAGATTTTTCAAATTGTTAAACTCTAAAAATGTTTCGTAATGCGTTCTTTAAAGTCTGAAATTTAGAAAGATATCCCTAAGATTTAGAAGTATTACCTTCAAACTCCACGAGTTTAGGCAAAACATTGGGGTATCCTCTCACACAATGTTTTTTTTTTGTTGGGTTTTTTTCATATGCAGATGACAATTTGCCGGATTTTTTTTTTTTGACCCAATCCTCCGTAAACAACTGGTTGATGCTTACAAGAAAACTCGAACAGGACACTGTGAAAACCGGCGCCACCAAACAATACGTTTTCAACCTTTTGGCATCAAAAATCACGACTTCCCGTCAGTTCGCTGCAAAAGGCCGCATGTTGGTTGTCCACAGCGTGAGTGTAATGTGGGTCAGTAGACTGAGGAATCGGCGTCTCACAGGACACTTCCTCTTCCACAACACAATGCAGGATATGAGCAATTTTCCCAAAGTCTGGCCTCAAAAAAAAATCCTGAGAAAACGACACACTTTCAGAGGGTCACATGTGGGGCATCTGGAACAACTTTATGATAACTCATGCCGTTAAAGTACAATCCGTCCCCCGATGCATTGCCAAAACTCTGGTCAACATGAAAAAAAAAAAAAAAGCCCATAAAAAATAAAAACATGGCACTGGTGTTGGTGAAAATGAAACCATGAGTCATGCAGTCATACCTAGGAGATGTTGACAGTGATTAGGCTGGATGGTTTTACGTCACTCAGGTTGTTGCTTTTATCACACTTATTTCCTGTAAGCGCCTTGACAGTGAGACAGAAACTGTGGCGCTCTGGGTGCGGCTGCTGTGTAGTTTTGTCGAGTGAACTGTGTGACCAGTCAGCTGTGCCACATGCTGATGTAGCTGAACACACTTCCTGTCATGACCAAATATAAAGGGAGACAAAAAATAAAAAGTGCTTTCTGGATTACCAAATGAGGAATCGATATCATTTGAAAAATAAATTCACGGGGAGATAGGTTGTGATTTGCCATTTTAGTTTCATCACCATCAATATTAAGGATTTTTAAGGCACCAAATAAACCTTTAAAAGAAAATATTTGCGGTTTCTTTAGCAGGTTGTTCTTCTGCAGTGTACTTTTTCTGCTCCCTGTTTTCTTTGGTTTATAAAAGGAAATGTTGCGTAAACGTGTGTCAGGAGAGCAGCTCGGTGATAAATCTGGACTCTTGGGGTGAAAGAAAAAGGCTAAGGTATAGAAACGGAAGAAGAGAGAAAAAAACGTCCAAATTCATCTATTTTCTGTCCTCGGTTATTCTTGCAGGGTTGCCAGGTTTGCTGGTGTCCATCTCCAGCTGCGATTGGACGAGAGACGGGAGAAGGACGCCGCTAAACCCCGTCCTCTCTCCTCCGGCCACATTTACACCGGATTGGCTGAGGTGAGGAGGAAACGGGGCCGGGGAAAACTGGAGCTGAAAGCTGATAGCAAGTTACTTTTTCTGAGGCGCATTTAAAGTCTCTGTTTGTTTAAAAGCCCCAAACACTGGAGAGCCGGGATCAAATAATGAGTGAAGACAGATTTCTCTCACCACAGGGGGGTTCAAGGTTCAAGGCCTTACTGACATCAGTCACCCGGTCCCGCTGAAGCAGACAGAGCAAGACGCTGCTTTCCCCGAAGGAGTCAGCAGAGCAACAATTGACAAAGAAAGAAAAAAAACCAACTATTTCATTTGACAGATATAGATTTTAGAAATATAGATGATACAGAACTGCTTTGTATCATTGAGTTATCAGCTCTACAGCCACCTGGAAGTTTTTTTTTTTATGTAATTATTCATTTGTAATTACAAATGTATTGAAACAGGATTGAAATCAGATGTAATTTCAATCATTACAGACATTAAAACCTCTTACACCCTCAGGGGGTAGAAATAAATTTAAACTTAACATTTTGGGCAAAACCTTTATGCGGAATAGTTTTTGAAAGATTAAAGCCTCTTTTAGCGGATAATAAAAAATAAAAAAGAATTTAAAGGCACGTGGAGCCTTTGTTTACAGAGCGAGCCGAGGCCACGTGGCAGCTGGACCCACCGGTGGGTCCGTCGGGTTCTAGAGGTTAAAGTCAACAATTTTAAGACTGAGCAGTAAAGTGGATTATGTAAGCGCACAGTGTTTCTTCTGTCGTGAAAAGATGCAGAATAGCCAAAACAACAGTGCAAATGCAATAAAAATAAAAATCAGGAACTGAATTGATTTTTAACTCTTTTTAGAGACTG
Organism: Poecilia formosa; assembly: GCF_000485575.1. Classification (NCBI taxonomy): domain Eukaryota; kingdom Metazoa; phylum Chordata; class Actinopteri; order Cyprinodontiformes; family Poeciliidae; genus Poecilia; species Poecilia formosa. The sequence continues at coordinate 541,906 of NW_006800136.1, forward strand.
ATACATGATGGTTAACATCTGTAATAAATAACTATAAAGCAACACTTTATTTAATTGGGTCTCGACTGCATCCCAACAGAGCTTTCTGAGATCTGCAGCCATGAGCTGAGCACACTTTTTGTTGTGTCTGTGTGATTTATAGACAGGATGAACAACATCACTTTAAAACATGGCCCAAAAAAAAAGGAAAAAGCTCCAGCTGCTTGGAACATAAATATTAAATAAATATTAAATATATAAGGGATAACTCAACTTTTCCCCAACGCTGTGACATCTTATTCTTGTAATGAGGAACAGCTGTTAGTTTAAAAAAAAAAAAAAAACATCTTTATCAACAAAATGAAACAGCTATGGCACAACAATATGCAGCCAGGAAATGGCTCATGTGGGAATAAGATTTATATGTTTCAAATTACTTTCTGCAGAGCCCATCAGATGCTGGTGTAGCTTGTGCCACAGTAAAAACATGGAGTCTGGGCAGCTGGAACTTTGTGTTTTCTTGCACACGACCGCACATTTTCTCACTCTGTAGAATGTAGCAGTAATCATCCAGTAATGCTGCCTCTTACTTGGCAGGATGAGACATTTACAGATTTTCTTAAAAAAAAATTAAAAACCAAGTTAATCCAGATGCAAGCAGCAACACTGCATTAGTACCCCTAAAACCAGTCAGTAAAGTTCTTGACATGTTTTAGAAATCGATGTTGGCGAGAAACTGAAGTCCTGACAGGATTTTTAGATGGCTGGTGCTTGTTAGCATCAACAAGTTGCATTAGCATGCAGCTAATGCTAACATGGCTCAACTTCAATTAGCCTACCTTCTTCAGAACTTGCCTATTGAGTGGGCTCAATCCTCAATTTTTTTCTATTGTGTTTTAGTGCAGATATTTAATTGTGAGTTATGCTGCACAGTGTTTATATGACACTTAAACCTGCTTAAGTTAAACTGTATTTTGAGCTGCTGATGAGGAAAATGTATATGAATGTCAACAGATGCACAAATAATGCACATTAAGGGATATATGTCTGTATGTATTTATGTGATGTTTATGTTTACACAAGAAGAGTTGACAAAGGCCTACACGAATTAGCCAACCAGCAGGCATGTTATCCTGTTCATCTAAAACAGGTCAGGTGACATTTTCTGGATGAAAAGGATAGTGAGCTACTGAAATGTGGCAGGGAGCCAGAAGAACCTGTAAGTCCATCCATATTGGTCTGATGGGAGGTTGGCTGTTGCAGTCCATGCACACGAAATTTTATATGTGTGTATATATATATATATATATATATATATATATATATATCTTATTATTATTATTTCTGTATTTATTTCCAGTCTCGACAAATTAATGGCATTTTTAACATTTTCATTTATTTTCAATTTGGCACTATTTGCTTTCCATACATCACTACCCACCACTTCTCTGTTGTGGAAAACTGTGCATGGATGTTCGTCCTCAAACGGCATAGACACAAAAAAATTAAAATTAAATTCAAATTCAAAAATACTTTGTTGATCTCCAAAGGAAATTAAATGTTGTTGTAACTCATATTAAATCATGGATTCTCTTCCTTGATGTGTGTCAGTTCGTAACTACGTTGACCATTTTTGTATAATTAGTTATTCTGTGTATTTTCAGGGGGGGTTTTTTGTGTCGTTCACTTTGATTTTCGGATACATGGTACTGCAGAGATGCGTCATTTTGTGTTTTTATTAGCGACTGACGGGTAACGATAGATCTAATGGACAAAGAGCAGAAAAAGTCAAAGGACGAGCCAGAAGGTGTAACCATGGTCTTATCAGTAATTTAGCTCTTTTTTAAAATCACTTACTGATCAGTGACGTCTAAAAAGTGGGATTTTAAAACCACATTAAAATCAACAGATATGCAGTGATATAAAACATTATATTTCATTGCTTTTAGACACTCCTTATATTTAAAGTTTGACCGGTTCCAACTTACTTCTCTCACCAGAAGTGTTTTTGTGGCTTCAGTATAAATTTTTTTGAAACACTGATGACAACGCCGCTCCGGTCCGCACTTCAACTAGATTATGAAAGCTAGTATAATGCGATTTGAAACATGCAACGTTTTATCAAGTTTTCCTTTATATCTTTTTCTTTTATGTCTGACTTCACATATGAAGCTGTAGTCTTCAATAAACTCATCTCTCGCAGAATGTCGAGGTGGCATGGCGTGGATTTACTCCGTTTCGATATGACCCACGTTCCAGCGCCGCTTCAATTCACCACGTGCAAATAAAATTGAAGTAAAACTTAGTTCCCCTGCTTAAAAGCTTAGAGCTTTGCTTTAAATATCATAACGTTTGATGACCTGCGCTTCAGCTGCTAGGACGCAGGAGCACCTTCGTCCATAGAATTGGTTGGACTAAACATGGAAAACAAGAAAAGTGGTTGAAATAAAATCAGACCGACTCACCAGAAGGTACAACACAAACCTGTTTAGATGACAAGCCGATAAAAGTCAAATGATGCAATACTTCCGTAGCTTCCCAGCTGCCGGTCGGCTCACGTGGCAGAAACTTGATTTGCATGCTACCCAAACATGACACATATTTTACCTGTGATGGGACTTCAGAGGAACCACAAATTATTATTATTATTTTTTTATTGATTATTTTATGTAGCCAGTTTAAAACTACGTCGGTTACCTGTGCTCACAACCCGACAGACTCAACAATCCGTTTTGACGGTAGCAAAGCTCGATTACAAATCAGGCCCTGAAGCGTTAATGGTTCTCACTGACACCGGTGAACAAAAGCTATTAAGACCATAAATCAGTAGTTCTGTCCGCCTGCCTTCTATGGCCTAGTTTTCCATTCAGATGGAGCTGTGGTGTGAACCAAGACAACTGTGCTATGATTACATAAAGATGGGCATAAAGAGCAGTTTGTGGCGCTGCACAGTGAGACGGCGTCCGTGGGCCTGTTTGGACAAACTCACTCTTTGTTTTAATCTTCTTCTTTTTTCCCCCCCACTTTCTCTCAGCAGCTTATTCTTTATATTTTGTAGTTTTTCTTTTTTGGATGACCTTCCCCCTTTGACGCGATTGTGACAATCAAAGCAAAGCACAGAGAGGACCATAAGAGGCATAACTAATTCAACTCACGAAAGGCAAGTGCAAGGCTGAAGCATGTGATCATACGCAAACCACCTCGAGCTCAAGTTTCTCCGTCCCTCTTCAATTCCTTTTGCAGCGGCGGCTAAAGACATGCCCAGACATTACAGTTGAAGGAATGGTGGGAATGAGAGGAATTCTGGGGCATTCCCGTCTTGGCACAGCCAGCGCAGAGCGAGAAAGCCACTCCCTGGTTTTCGAGCACACAGGCTGGAGCGAATGAGCGACTGCCAATTATGACCTCTCCTCCGTGGATTCTTATAATACGGATTGGGTGTAGATAGTTCAAGATGTTTGAAGTGAGGTTCTGTTGAAACATGAGTAAATATTTCAGCTGTCTCTTTCTCTTGGTGTGTGTGTGTTTTTTTTGTTGTTTTTTTTTGGTGTCAGTCCAGATACAGAAGCTAACGACAAAGTCCAAGAGGGGCCAGGACCGCGATGGGCCTTCGTTACGTTAAAACACCAATGATGTTTTAAGAAGCTCAGAATAGTTTGTCACATTTGCACTATGCAGTTGTTTGCATAGAAGCAGATAATTATCTATACAGGAAGATGAAGATACGAAATTGTACAAAGAAAACAGACACACCAGTCTCGTGCAGGTATTACGTGATTGTGACCTTTTAAGAAACCAACTTAAAATCATCCTGAACTACTGGTTAAAGTTTATACTCGCGGGAAAAATCTGTCGGTTTCAGCCCAGAACGCCGTTTCTCTTAAAAGGACCCAGTTAGCAAACCCAAACGCTGAGCGATGCGTTAGCTCCGGGCATCTGGACAAACACACAGCATGATGTTGGACTGTTGCAGGGACCCAAACTGCACATGTGTTTAGAGGCACACACTGCAGCCAAACTGGTGTGTGCATCTGTGTGTTCATGTGTGAGAGCTAAAAAAAAAAAAAAAAAAAAACAAAGCTCAACCAGCCTTAAAGGGTAAAACAAATAAGCCAAAGATGGCTATTTCTGTTGTTGTTACGATGATGCAACAGGAAATGACAGTAGTAGAAGATGATACAAAAAAAAAAAACTAACACTGCTACGAATAAACTAATGGCAAGCACCGACACACAAGAGTGTTTGATAAATTACTGCAGAGAGTGATCTGATGACGTGCCGCGGTTCTCCGATGGATGGAAAAGCGAGAACAAAACTAATAGGAGCAAATGGCTTCCAAAAGAGCCGTGCTCACTGCGACAAATGCAGCACACAACAAGAACATCTGCCAAGAAAAATAAGGAAGGCAAAACCAATCTGTTGAACACAAGAGCGCTTCAAAAATAGCCCCGTGACGCTTGGAGAGAAAGAGAAACCTGTAATTCAGCAAGGAGCCTGTATAGTGATTAAGTCCCATGTAAAAAAAAAAAAGAAAAAAATGCAAACACACACACCACCCACTCATGCTGTCTGTGTTGCTCCACTTCCTGTCAGAGCAACTGCAAAACACTTAAATTGAGACAGCAATATTCAAACTTAACCTTCAGTTTTTAGGCATGGGCTTAACTATTAACAATATGTTATTAATCCACCTATCTTTATAATAAGGAGAAGTCACTCAGAAATGAGTGATGAAACTCGCCAGCCACCATTCCAGCAGTGTCTGATCCCCCCCCCCCCCCTCCCACCATAGGTCACAAGGTCACCATGAACACCCATACCACATCCCAAACCCCTGTGCCCCCCTTCCCACTTAAACCATGGCAACCACTATCACATGACCATTTCCCATGACCCAGCAACCGCCACCATGCCGGGTCACTTGAGAACGTAAGCCTCAAAGATTTTCTGTCAGCGAATAAAAATCAGCAAATGCATAAAAAAGAAAAGACAAAAAAAAAAAGGGAACACTCAAATAATGCATAAAAGAGGTCACCGGGGAGCCTGATTGAAACGCAGAAGACTTTGGTTTTTACTGTTGTGCAGCGAAAGAGATTTGGGAAGTGAACGTTTTACCACTTTCCTCTTTATGAAAAGACAGATCAAAAGAAACAGGAACTCAAAAAAAGGCACCCTTCTTCTCCAAAGGGCAAATTCTTCTGCTATCAGATGTTTACACCACAGCGAGATACTAAAGCGGGGCTACGGCAGAGGCAGCGAGAGAGACGAGAGGGAGGGAGGTTAGCGTTTACTGTAACTGGGGAATTTAGCTGCAGAAAACTTCCCCCTTTCATCCACTTACCACTCTGACTGGCTTTATTATTTTTAAGGCAGACTTCGACTTCAGTGCCGTCCTCGCCTGACTACACTATCTCTATCATGGCCTTGAAGGAAACATGCTATTAGCTTTGTCTTCACGGAGATAACGCAGCTGGAAAGCAGACACTGCTTCCAGTTGGATGTTAAACAGAGTAGGAGGAAGGGGGTGTGATCCGTGAACTGCTATCAACAGTTTGACAAAATAAACGAAGACCCTCGGCACGGAAACCGAACATTAGGTGGTGAGGGTGTCTTGTTGGCTGTAAGAAATGAGAAAGAGAGAGAGAGAGAAAAAAAAATCAGTGTGCATGTGTGAACATGCACACGCTGTTTCTATTTTCACTCCAAACACGGTTGACAAATAATGTACAAGATCCTTGTGCACACATTATGGATGTTCATTTGGCAACGCAGAACAAAATCACTTCACAGTGATAAGAATGTACCCTAGAGATGGATGGAGAAATCAGCTGGTGATTGAAATCAGATCACTTTCAGGTGGACTCGCCACTGATGTTTGAACTTGAAACTTGGACCAGCTCCAAGTTCAAAGATCAAAGCTTTTTCTGGTACAAATATTCGCCTGGCCATTGGCTTGCTATGCAATTCTGCTTGATTCTCATCTCCCTTCAGTGCTCCATCTGGGACTTCTCCCATTGAGCTGAATTCCTCCATAAACTTCAACTGGGACAATCAACAAACAGAAGTTGTGAACGATGACATTCATTTTTTTTCCCCACCGTTTTAAAACTGCACTGCTTGTAATTTAGCAACAGCAGCAGAAGAAGTGAAGAAAGCCCTCAGTCGGCATTAGCCAGGCTTACAAATACTGAATTAACATTGGCACCCATCTTGTTTGACTTGCAGTGGACGATGATTGTTTATGGCGCAGTCAGTTTTGTTAAGCTTCATAGCGTTGAATCGGCACATTACACAAGTCAAGGCTAAACGTTAGCGATTGGGTAACATTTAAAACTTCAACAGAGTCCACACCTCTAGCTAGCAATCGTTTCTCAATATCCAAGAATCCAGACTGGGTTGGTTTTTACCTGGCTAGCAAAATAACAATACCAAGCAGTTTTCTGGAGATTCCTGTGATCACATTTTCCTTTTGTAATGCTAGCCACACTAATCGCTAAAAACGAGTTTCAAATGTCAACACTACAATGATTGTCTTTTTTTTATTGTCTCTGTTGCTAAAAAACATATATATATTTTGAAAGTTCTTCTTTACTTTGTGTAAGAGAAATCGTAGTTGTCCAAAACAGGCACGGGCAGATCAAACCTTCTCAAAAACTGGAGATCAGAATCGCCCCCATAAAAATCCGGTCAGTTGAGTCTTTAGCCATATCCCAAACCTCGCAGTCACACGGTGCACACGATACTATACTGCTTACGCGGGGCTAACAGATACCCCAAGCATGCAGTGTCCCACGCAGCAATCTGAGCCAACGCAGGACACTGACAGGCAGACACATCTGCTCCAAGAGAGACCGGACTCTATTTGGAGCTTATCTGGCGTTTGTTTACTCCGCACCCCTCCAGCCACGCTGCGGTCGGCCCAGTCTGCCGGGTTTAAGGTAGCACTGGAAGGTAAACAGAAGCTGAATAGCGGCGCTAATCGGTCCCACCCACCTCCTCTCCGCATCCCACGACCGCAGCTGGGATGTTACGGTGCTACACCCACGCAGCTAAAGAGACATTTACCCAAAGAGCTGCAGCGCCTGGCCATGTCTTAGAAACGCATCAGGAGATGCCGGGTGGATAGAAAGACTTTGAACTTGAGAACAAGCAAAGGCGATATTCAACAAGCTTGTTGTTCACTTCAAGTTGCCTTTACAAGGTCTGCTACATCTGGAACGTCCTTACACACACACACACACACACACACACACACACACACACACACACACACACACACACACACACACACTCATATCATCTAGAACTGTGAAAACGAACAAGGCCAAGTTACTCATCTTGTTTTCAAACTACTCATAACAGATACACCCCGTGCTGTTTTTTTCTTCTTCTTTTTCTTTCAGATAGACATTTTACGTCACAGTGGTTTCAGCGTTAGCCACAAAGAGAGTTTTGTTGTTGTAGCAGAAAGGACAGCGTGGCTCAGCAGCATGAGAATGAAAATTAAGAAAATTGGATTTTTGAGTTACCGAAAAGAGAAAAAAAAACAAAAAAAAACTAGTGGCTCTTAAAGCGACAAGTTACAGTTTGCTTTAAGTTTCGACATGAATCTGTGGCCACGAAACGCAGTGTACCAACAGCAGAAGGTGCAGGATTTACCCCCCCCCCCGCCAACGGCCTACTTCCTGTTAGCTTGTTGATAACTTAAAGATGTATGCCATTCATACAATTCTGCGGTTTTGGGTTGAGGTTAGACTGCTTTAAGCTATAAACACCCTTGTAAACATTGTCATAACCGGATATTTTTGAGTATTTATGGAAGTTTCAAGAAGAGTTTTAGCCCTATCTCCAACTGATCCAAGACCAACATCGTAAAGTTATAGCGGTAGATGTTAAAAAAACAACAAAAGCACAGCCTCAATTTTTTTTTTTTAAAAAATGCAAATTGTATTCAAAGAATTGTCTTTAAAACAGCCAGCTGTTGTATGGCTGATTTGAAATTAAACTTACAATCAGTTTAGATTCGTCAACGGTACATCATCACATTTCCTGTTCAAAAACAACAATAACAACAAAAAAAAAAACAGAACAAACTGGATTCCTTTGAATAAACTGGTCTGAAAGGTTTAAGCACTGTGCATCGTTACGACACCGAGGTTGGTTTCAGTACCTGTGCATTTCAACAGAAAAGAAATCTGGCCAGACCAAGCAGATGCCGAAGAATGCAAATCATCACATGAAAAAAAAAAAAAAAGAAGGCCAACGTAATACAAACAGATTTCCACCTTTTTTTTCCTACTAACAACAAAAATGAAACCTGCTGTCGTTAATCAAGTTCACATAATCATCCCAAAGAAGAGTTCACAAGCTTGTGAATGGCCACGTCGACAGGGTTCTTTTGGTGATGCGTGTGTAGGTTGGCACAAAATCTGAACGGCTGATTTGTTTCGGAAAGGCACTCGACACAAGGGGCGATCAGGATCAGGTCAGCGTCTCCATGGCGCTTCGGTTAGTGTGAAGGGAAAAATGAAAGAAAAAAGTGGCACTCGTACATTTTCCACCGGCAGATATGTGGTTTTCTTTTGACTTTGGAAAGGAAGAGAAAACGTAGGAGTTGGAGTGTCATGGAGCATTTCTTCCCTCCCTCCCCCCCAAAAAGAAATAAAAACATTGTCCTCCTCATCAACTGTGCAGTCATTTAACAAAATATATATTCTATCTCCCTGTCTTCTTCCCATACAGAAATACCCATTTTACGAGTTCCTCTAAAGTGTTAACCTTTGAATCTATTATTTTTTTTTTTGTTGTTGTTTGTCTTTTTTTTGTTTCCCGCTGGGAGTTTTAGTTCCGGTCGGAAAGCAGGGTTGGGATTTCTGAAACTCTCGATCCGACTCTGCGTTGACGTCGACGGTGGACGCTTTTGATTGTGCAGATACTCCGACCCAGCAGAATTCCTGAAGAGTGGGGCCCTCCCCTCCGCCTCGGTCGCTCCCCTCCTCCTCCTCCTCCTCTTCCTCCCTCTCCACCTCCTCCTGTCCCCTGCAGCATTCCTCCCTTCATTTTCCTCCAAGGCCAGGGTGAGACACGAAGAAGAGCTCGACAGTACAGACTCGCTGCAACACACTGCCGTCAAACAAGACAAGAGAGAGGAGGTGAATTCACAACTTCACATGAAATATTGACAAAGTACATTTGCTTTCTAGGTTTATTTTTGGGATATTGAATGGAAAAAATAAAAATAAAAAATTATTGGTGAACTCTAAATGTGACCCAACTTCATTCGTGAAATTACACATGCTGACTAGTTGAGCAACTCGCTCCTCTCTGTGTTAAACAAATTCAGCAAACAGGTTTGTGAAGCTAATTAGGTCAGGGAGCTCTTGCTCTCGCAAGTTCTGCAAATTAGTTCCAAACTTCTCCAATCTGCTTTGTAAAACAATAAGCTTCATATGCCTTCCAGTAAGAACTATCCTGGCATTTGATTAGGAAATACTGGCAAAAAATAAAAAATAAAAAATCTAACCCAATTCTACAATCTGTCAATCCATAGTTTGAATACATCTTACGTGTTATTTTCTCTCTTTTTTTTTTTTTTTTTTTTTTAATAGGTATACCAAGTTTTAAAACTTACGCTTTTATTTCTCGCGCACCAGTCAGCTGGCTGAAAGTGAGTTACTACCCTTTTTTTTTTCTCTTTTCTGGCCTCTAAAAGCACCGAGTCATGACACAGCAACTAAAGTAGCGAGGCCCATCGCCTCCATTAAGGTATTGCTGTTTTAAAACCACTTTTTGGTAAGATCCGAGTAGATATTTTACTCTCAACAAGTCTGCTTGCACTTCAGCTACTTAGCTGTGTCATCATCCACTCACAAGCAGCCACTTAAATGTAGCGGGCTGCACGTTTGTTGATTCCAAGTGATAATCTAGAACGTACCAAGATTATCATGCATTACCTTTTTTTTGTTTTTTTTTGTTTTTTTTGTTTCTGTCATTCCTATTTGTGAAATACCAAGATTTGTGGTTTAAGTATTGGTTTAAAGAGCACCGTTTGATTTATCTGAAGTTGAGAAAAGAATTCTAAAAGAATATCTAAAAAGTAATGAAATAGTCTCATCTCATCCAAAACATCAACGTATTTAATTTGTGAGCACATACTAAATCAGATCACCCGCTTAAAAGATGAAACATCTTTTATCTCAATTTCTCAATGTTGTCAGGATGAATATCTGAACGTGCTAAAACATTTCATGGTATCATTTAAGGAGAATGGTTTGATTGACATATTTTGAGACTTGCAACACTTTAATATAAACTGTGGAACATAATTTAGATCTGAAATACTTTCAGAACTTTTCCTCCCCTTAATTATTAACCTCCACACATGTTTTGGGTGATCGAGAGATTCTCTGATTAATACTTTTTGCATTTCTTACTAATATTGCTGTTTTTAATCTAGATTAAAAGCAGAATGGCAGAAAGTTATGACTATGGACACTTTAAATTACTCCATTTAGACAGAGTTTACTTCTGTAATTTTACTTTAGTGTCACACATCAAAATCAAAATAACAAAAAAAAAAGTTTTCAGTTTGAAATTAAGTCAATTAGATCTGGTTCAACTTTTTGAAACAATGAAACAGGGATATTCAAACTTACTCCCATCTTACTTCCGGGCTACATCAGAGTGATGATCATCACTCTCATTGAGGAAAGGCCACCTTTTTAACTTCAGCTGGTAATCTGCTAGCAAAATCTCCAAAAACTACAAGCTAGTTACCAGGCTAGCTACCTAAATTACGGATCAATCCTCCAATTTTCATTTGATTGGAAAGGCAATTAGTTAAAAACCTAATCTCCCTATACACTCCCTTTTTCATCACAAAATAAACTTCCATCATTCCAAGACTTGGACAAGTATAGTTGGTATATCAACCAGCTATGTTTCGATGCACTTTTCAGAGTTCAGTAAAGGTCTGCTAAAGTTTGGACACGTATTTTTTGATGCATAAATGCAGGTGATCTTGTAAGTTTCTGGTGGAACTATAACTATATCTCTGTGATAAGTCATGTCTTGTTTTGTGTCCATTGCAGACATTAGGGGAAAAACATAATCTGAATCAGCAAGTCAGACCTCAAAGAAAATGGGAAATGAGTATCAGCATGCAGGAAAAGTTGGATCAGTACATCTCTAATAATTGTATACTACATCTACAAATATAGGAGCTGTAGGGATATTTCCTCATTTTCTGGTTTAAAATGACAGGAGATTGAACATGTTGTGGATTTGTCAATAAAGATGTATTGCAAAATGCTAATATATTTCACCTAGGCTTATACCATGAGGGTCTCTTGCCAGCCGATTCAGAAAGCTACCAAAACATATCAATAACATACGAATCACATGCTACAGAAATGTGACAGCTGTCTGTGGTGTTCGGTTGTGTGTAGACTTACCATTGCAAACCTAAAACCGAGTAGAGAATAAAACTTTATGATTGTCCTTTTTTTTTTTCCTTAAAGAATCACACAAGGCGAGCAGCACTTGCCGCCGCCATTTGGTGTGTTGGCATAGTTCATCTGTCGGACTATCTCTGCAAACAGTTCGTCCACCGACGTTTTATTTTTGGCTGAGGTTTCCATGAACGGGCAGTTCCACTCGTCCGCCAGAGCTTTCCCCTCACCGGACGAGACCTCCCTCTCGCCCTCCAGGTCCACTTTGTTTCCGACCAGGATCATTGGTACCCGCTCATACCTTTTGACCCGAATGATCTGGTCCCTCATGGGTTTGATGTCCTGGAAGCTCTGCTGGTTCACCAGACTGTAGACCAGGATGAAGCCCTGTCCGTTTTTGATGTAGAGGTCTCGCATGGAGGCGAACTGCTCGGTCCCTGCCGTGTCCAGGATCTCCAGCACGGACGGAGACGAGTCCACTTCGATCTCCTTTCGGTAGAAATCCTCTATCGTGGGGTCGTATTTCTCTATGAAGGAGCCAGTGACGAACTGGACGGTGAGCGCGGATTTCCCGACCCCGCCGGACCCGAGAACCACTACTTTGTACTCTCTCATGGCTCTCTCAAAGCAGCCGACACTCCTGCTTCCTCTCCGCTGTTGAACCCGCTAGCCGCCCCTGCTGGCTTTCAAACCGCAGCCGCCAGCACTTTTCCGCGAGCTCTGGGGCGGTAAAAAAAAAATGGGGTGTGGCCGTCAACTGTCGTCCTCCGGGAAGTAAAATGCAGGTATTTTCGGCTCCAGGCTCAGCATTTATACTGTAGCATGCTGAGGTCCCGACAACAGCCCAGCCGGTTCTTGTCCGAGCTTCCCCCGTTTTCCTTCACGCAGGCAGCCCCCGTGCGTTGACTGCTCTCATTGGCAGACGTCAAGCCACCCGTAGCATAAGCAATAGCGCTGTTGCTCACTTTCAAAATAAAAGCACTGCATTATAAAATAAACATTGATATTCAAAAATACATACTAGTTTACATTTCAGGCCCTACTAAAATAAAATAAAATTTAATGCAGCTTTAAATTGTTATTTTTGACTAACTAGCATTATATTGTCGTAATAATACCCATGTACATGGCGTTAGTTGCCTGAACTTCTGGTTTAATTCTTGTTTATTTCGCTAACTTGACACCAGTCTGTCTCAGCCCTTCCTGCTCTCACTTTACGCATTTTGCGTCCTACGTCACCAAATAGAGATTCTGCCTCGCTCAGTTAAAGGTGCAGTGCCGTTGTTATCGCACAGTCAACATAGCTACTGCCCCCAGTCCTCTCCTAGACCTGCCACACCTTAGTTTCGACATCACTGCTTCTTGGGTTTATTGTTGCTTGAGTCATTATACAGCTTACTGGAAACTTCTACCTGTAGAGATACCTGCAATCAGTTTGTTGCACAATAATAAAAAGGAATTCAATGTGTGTGTGTGTGTGTGTGTGTGTGTGTGTGTGTGTGTGTGTGTGTGTGTCTGGGGTTTCCCACTTTATAACATGAGATGATTCTGTGGAACAAATGAATGTGTTTCTTTAGACCCAAACAAAGATTCTTATTTTATCTTTGTTTGGCTTTGTTGCATTTTTTTTAAAAAATTAGATCAAAATGTCTTACAAATGTGTATTTTTAATTTAGAGCCATCCAAAGTTTGAAAATCCTATTTAGGGGTCCATACATTTATTGTGAAGCCTGTTTTGAACCAGCTTCCATTGTCATTTCTTGTATTGCTTTCACTTGAGTATTAGGTCCGTCCTAGGAAAAAATAAAATAAAATTACAAGAATAAAGTCATAATATTATGAGAATAAATTGTACAAGAATACAGTTATAGTATTAACAGAATAAAGTTGAAATAATACAAGAATAAAGATGAAATAACATGGATAAATTCATAATATTTCAAGAATAAAGTCACAATATTATGAGGGTAAAGTCATAATATTATATACTTTAGTCTTATATTATTTTCACTTTATTCTCATAATAATATTACTTTATTATTGAAATTCTATTACTTTATTATCATACTTTTATTATTTTTATTTTATTTTCATGGCCCTCATACTAATACTAATAGTTTTTAATATTTACAAAATTACAAAATTTGGCATGCTTTTATTTCCCCAGTTTTTTTTTTTTTTTGCCAGACAATTGAATGTTATTTTACATTATTTATTAAATGAGAGCAGTTGTTATAAAGAACTGATTTAAAACTGAGAAAGTTATGATTTTTACATGTTCAATTACCATCATAATTTAGAGATGCAGATAGAAATCAGTCAGTGACAGGAGTTGGAGGATTTTCAGCTTGATCTGTCATTTGGAAATTAAAAATGGCATCCTGACAACACTCTTCACTGTGCATGCTGCTACTGACTGAAGAACACTCAAAATGAGCGTTTAGTCAGTTAAAGGGAGGTGTTTTAATCAGTCAGGGATAACAATAAGACTTATTTAAAAAGAAATTGCATTTTCTAGAGCATGTTGAGGCATGCTCATTTCAGCAACATCTGAGTACAAATGAGTGCCGGATTTTTGATAGCAAAAATGCTAGATATATAATAAAAAAAATAAATAATAATAATCATTTTAAGGCATTTTACCAATACAACTATGACTGCATTTCTCTGTTTTACATTTAATGCTATTTTATTCTACCCTCCCAAAAACAATTTCTTATCTTTAAAAGAAAATCTTTGTTATGTGTGATTATAAATTGTTTGGTTTCTTGTTTTTTTTGTTTTTTTTTTTGCTTTTTGCGATTTCTTCTTAAGCAAACAAAAAGTTCTGATGGGCTGATATTAATTCCAGTTGCCTCGCAAAATAAAGGTTATTTTTATGACAATGTAAAGTAATATTTGCCGAGTCGTTTAATATGTGGTGTTTTCTGTGACATAAAAGGAGAAAAGCTAGTGTGACATTACAAGACCTGATGGGAGACCAAACAACGAAGCATTACTTTCCCCCCGAACACAGTCACCATTCAAAGCTTTCATATGTGTCGATGTTTTGCTTCTGCGCTGCAATCTGGAATCAGATTATTCTTTATTTCCGCGTTCATGAACTTTAAGCCTCATGCCACATTGACATGAGGAACCATTTTTAAACTTGTTCCGGGAACAGAAATTCCATTTTTTTTTTTTTTTTTTTTTAGAAGTTGTCATCAGTAGGCGTAAAAACAACTGCAATAACCTTAGAACAGAATTAATTACACATATCATCTAATTTATTATTGTCTTGATTTGTTTTTGTTTTTTTTATTTTCATTTTTTGCTTTGTGCTCACCATTATATAACCCTTATTGGAAAGCAACCACTGTGTTTCCAATCAGCGCCTGGAAGCAGACAGATATGATGATTAAGCTGCAGCCTTGACTTCATCGCCTCGAGGGACGGCGGAGGAAACTCTGTTGGAATATCGGAAGCCTAATTTAACCAGAAATCCTCGGTGGTGATGCAGCATATACTCATGCGGCGTCGATCAGCCTTGTGAGTGCAGATACAATCGGTGAGTCATCGCCGTGTGTCACCGTTGTGTTGTAAGAGCTGATCGTCACGGCTGCACACCCACTCACAAGGTAGAAAGATGGAGATGCCACACTGGAATTTTGAGGATTTTTTTTTCTTTTTTTCTTTTCAAAGTTCTTTAGCTTGGAGGGGTTGACAGAAAATTAAATGTTTGGACTGAGTCGTCATTGGACTTTCCAAGTGCCCTGGAGCTTAGCCACTGCCCTCATCCCATTAGGAAACAAGCCAAAGCCTTGAGGACAATCAGCACTCTCCAAGCATGGGGGAGTGATGGGTAATGTGAGCTAAGACCTTCTGATGTGGACTGTCACATCTGTGTGAGTGATCACTCCAAATGTCCTGCCAAAGAAAAGATGATAGTTTGTTTTCGCACGCAGCCGATAATTAGATAGACACGGTCACCTTATCAATTACCCCCGGTGAGAACTCAACAACTCACTATCAAAGAGTGGAACAATGAGGGATGTGTGACTTTTCACACGGTTTCCATGGCAGTGAGGCCTCCTGGCTTCACTGTAAAGTCTGAACAAATGAAACGTCTGTGGGAATTTTTTTTTAAAGAATACACAAAGTCAACTAGGGTTAGAAAAGGCTGCAGGGGGAATGACAGTGAGCCAGTTATTACTTGACATTATTTTGGAAGTAAAACATTGACACGTCGTCCTGTTCAATCCAACATAACGAACATAAAATGTAAACAGCCTGGAAGAACTGCAAAGTCTTGACCGAGGCTGTGTTAACCACTCAAACTGGAAGACTGAGGAAAGTAAACATGAATCAGAGGAGAAACCATGAGCCCCATCATAACTGGAGTTGGCAACCATTTGTCATTCACTGCGAAAATGTAGCAAAGAAACCCATTAAAAAAAAAAAAAAAAAAAACATGCCCTAACCATCTAGGGCACACAGTAAGCATTTGGAAGAAGGTTTTCTGATCAGCTGGAATCTGAGATATTTGAGCTTTGTGGTATTTTTGATTGATATCTGTAAAAACTGAAAACTTGTCTATGTATCCAGGTAATACTGCAATATTTTTTATCTGGTGCTACTACAGGAACCGGACTGATTCTTCATTGCATCTGAAGCGTTGAATGTTTTATTTTCTGCCTTTTATCAACACAAACACTTTCAGTTCGTATTATGTTACTTGGATCATACTTTTTATGCGTGTGATTAAATGCAGAGGGTGGGACGGTGCTCTTTGTTTTATAACTGTAGGACAGCCTTAATTCTCAAAAAAAAACAAAAAAAAATGTAGGACAGCCTTAATTCTCTAAAAAAAAAAAAAAAAAGAAAAGATGAAACTAATCCTTAGAAACTTTGCGCTAAGTTCCTTAAATGGGAAAAAACTTGTAAATTATCTAATTTTTTTTATTGAAACTTCCGTTAGAAAAGTGTTTTATTGACTTCATAAATCCAGAACTAGTACAGGTCGTGAACTCTTTGAAACCTTTTTTTTGAAACATGAGTATGTAAACTTTTGAATGCTTAACTGCACTTAAGCTGTTCCACACCTCATGTGTCACTTTGTCTAGTCCTTCACAGGTTTCTGTTAGCCGCATCAAGTCTCTGGGAGAATTACTCCACACTTTTTAAAATAATTTTTCAGTTTCAAAATACTGCCTGAGACTTTTTTTTTTTTCAGAGCCTCATGTCTAAGTACAGAAAACAACAATAGGTGTGATTGAGATAAATGACTATGTGTTTCAACATGGCTGACTTGCTTAACCGTTGAGCTTGTTTAGATTTGCTTCCTAAATTTTTCAAAATCCAAAGATATTTCCTTTTCCCTTCTTTCTTAAATCAGAGATCACACGTTTGTTGCTCTTCTCCTCAACTGTGTCTGAATCTAATTCAGAGCATGAACTTTATATAAAGGTAAAGGTGCATTTATTTACCAAACACAAAACGTTCTGAAGAGACAAGCCTTCCTTTCTCGGTCGTCCTCCTGTGAAACTCCTGGCAGACTAATTAAAAAGTCTCTAATCCACTAATTAACAAAGGAAAGTTCCCTCCTAATGTTCACAGCCCACTGAGACATTTAAAATCCAACTTTAAGGCTACGAGAGGAAAGGCTTGTGGTAAAATGTGACTTTTTTGTTTTATTTTGACATGCTGTTTACAGCTGCCCCCCTTTAAAATAATTACATTACTCTAATCATCCACATCCCCACTCACCTTTTGTGTTAGGAATTCAGCTGCAAGGACGGACTCATTAATCATTTCGGCAGCATAAGTCGCTATAGCAGGGATACACAAAGCCATCTTGACATTAGACTCAAGACGAACTCCATAGTTCCATTCATGCATTGTTTATATCTGCTTATCCTATTAGTGGCTAGCCGGTGCTTTTCTATTTGTATTTGAAATTGCTACCGGCATTAGAAAGGGGGGCAGATACAGTATCGCTGCAAAAGTTTCCATACCCCCTGGATTTCTCTATATTTTGTCAAAACACAGAAACAAACATCAATGTATCTTCTTGGGATTTCATATGATAGACAAACACAAAATTATGCCTAATTATGAAGCAGAAAGATGTGCCTTGTGTTTGTATTGACTCCCCTCTAGATCAATACTTTGTAAAACTATGTGGGTTTTTTTTTTTTTTTTGGGATGTGTTTCTATCATTTGTGTACATGTAAAGACTTAGATCCCCCCATACTTCTTTGACTCAGGCAGAGTGGATGGACAACATTTTGTATCTGTATTTATTAATTTTTTTTTTTATAAATCCCACTCAGAATGTTTTATTTCTGAGTGGGATTCAGATCTAGGCTATCAATATTACATCATGATGGTCTAATGGTCTGATATTACATCAGAATATTTAGGAAATATATTTAATAAAAAAAAAGTGTGCTTAATGAAAAGTACGTTTGATACCTGCTTCAAAAAGTACCTTCAAACTGAAAGTACTCATCGGAATGCATATTCTAAATTACTGAATATGAATATTCATATACATAAAAACTGCATGTTAAATGACTGGACATGTGCAATAACAAACCAATAAACCTGAACGTGCATTTATCCGACAAATCATCAACATTCCTCTCTGTGTAATGTTTTACTAAGCTCTAGTCTCAGAACAGCTCAACAATAAACATTGTCGCAGTAACGTTCTCTGTCCAGTGGAGGGCAGCAGACCTACACCCTGCCACTGCTGGCATTTACTGCATAACTTCAGATGTTGATCCCAGCCCATGTGAGCCACTGGCTCCACAGAGAGGTGCAAGAAATGTCAAGTGTTCATGTAATTTTACTCACACAGAACAGAAACTTCTAGAGTACGAAACACCAACAAGAAATGGCTCTAGTTCGATTTCTGAGTATTTTAAGCTCTTTCCATACAAGAAAAAGAAAACGGAGCACAAATAAATGTAAGGTTTTAATTCACGTATTGCGGCATGAGACAACAGTGTTGCTCAGGAGGAGTGAGCGCAAACAAAGACATGATGTCATCGTGATAAGCTGACAGGGATGTTAAAGTCTAGACTCCTAGCTGAAGCAGCAAACGCAGCGCAAGAGAGAAACCTAATGGAGGGCCGAGAGCAGAAAACAGGCGACCAGCGGGACAGCAAGGGAGTGGACACAGGGTCTTTCATCCCGGCCCACAAAGCCGGCCTTTCATGTGTGGAATTTGGCAGTCATTAATAATACATACAGCGGTGGACAGATCAGTACAGCTGAGAGCCAGGGGTTAAAGGTCAGGGTGGAGAGTCACGGCAGCCATCATCACTGCAATGACGAGTCTGACATTCTCACTTCCTCACCAACTTCTTCATACTGAGCAGTGACCAGTGTTTTCGTTTCATGGTTTGGCGCTCCAAAGTTGCCTAAAGACGGGTTGGAGGGAGGTGCAGCAGGTTTCTTTCTGTTTTGTTGCAAAGTCCTCCAGGCGAACGTGAATGTTCTTATGACGAGCAGATGTCATCGTGTGGGAATGGGAAGTGAAAGACCCAGGGGGTTGTGCCAAGACGGACATGACCGACTGCCAACAGCAATGCAATTACTGTTGCCGCTGATACAATGGCGGCAATTCATCTGTCAAAATAAGACGTCAGGCGCTTCCTCTCCCGGACGTTATCTTCCTGTTGGCGGTCGGAAAACCTGAGGGACTCTTTAAAAAGGGAAAGAAAGGAAATGAAATCACTTCGAATTTGCACAGTTTGGCCTGCATGCAATTTAAAACGAATTTCCATATAGGTACTTTAATATTGTGTTTTCATTTTTCGTAACTTAAATACACGAGTCAAGTTCAAACCTCCTTCATCCGTCAGCTTCAGTTTATATGTCTGAGTTTACGTGAAGGGCTTTCGTTGTACAATCAACAGTTACACAGTGTAAGGCATCTTAAGAAATAAAAACATGCACGTCAAAGACTAATGAATTACACTTTATATTGAATATACTTTAAAAGCCGAGGTTTATTTTAAAAATAGAAGTTTAAAATAGAGGTACTTACAATTTCCTCCTCCACCCAAGAATATAATAGAAAGTAGGTTTACCATACTTACGCTTCACAAACAGCCCTATAAAGACCTAAGAAGACAACAGATAGATCCCAGAGTAGCAGCAGAGCAGCGTTCAGGGAAACAGCTAAGAGGCCTGCAGTGACTCTGGAGGAGCTGCAGAGATCAACAACACGTGTCTGCAATCTGTGGAACTGTTTAGAAATGACACAAAGTCTTGTTTGGCTCATCACAAGGCACCTAGGCAGGATAGCAAATGTATAGATGAAGAACATATGCTGAGAAAAAAAAAAGAACTAATGCTGTGCAAAACTCCACAAACCATCTGTTGTTATTGTCTTCTAATTTATAATTAGCCTCGTTAAAAGCTGCAATATTTTTAAAATTTAATCCTGATCAATATTTCTTTTAAAGCAGTGGTCCCAAAACTTTTTCCTGTGAGGGCCACATAACTATTCCCTTCTCTGGTGGGGGGGCCGTAGATTGTTGACGGGGGAGGAGGGTGCGTTTCTCGATTGATTTTTACCCAGAAAGCACATGGGCAAAACCCATGAGTGAAACGGTCACTGGGAATGTAACTTTAACATATTAATTTCTCATATGTTAACATAAAGGCTCGTTTTGAAGTAGAAGCTGCTACTTACAGGCATCGCTTCGAAGAACTCGACCTGGAATGCAGCGTTCACAACAGACACGTGTGTTCATCTGCTCTACCGCTAGCAAACAACCATACTGATTAAATAACATAAAAGTCAAGCAGTTCCCTAAAAGTCCAACAGATGGCAGCAATGCGCCACACAGTTTACAGGACACACTTCCTGCTAAAGAGCCCCCTGGTGGTTGAAGAAAAATCCACATATAAACCGGAAAATACAATAAATGAAAAAAAATCTGAATGCTCTCTGGTATTGTTCAGGGGGCCGGACCAAATGTGGAGGCGGGCCGGATCCGGCCCGCGGGCCGTAGTTTGGGGACCCCTGTTTTAAAGGATTCCTTATGGGCTGTTACCCATTTTCTATCATGGATTTTCTGTCCACCACCTGCACATTGTCAGTGCAATATTTAGTTTTATTCCAAATGACTGTGACCTTTAAATCTTTTAAGCATGAGTTGCTCATAAGTTCAAGAGGTTAGTCAGTGTTGAATTTTATGCAACAGACAAATTATTGAAGATCCAATATTTAGGCCCCCTTTTTTTTACCAGCTGTTTATCAAAGACACAATTTGTGTCTATATCTTCGGCACAAATTCAGAAAAATATCAAACTCAGTTTGCGGTATTTAAGTTCTTTTCAAGATCTGATAGTCCAAACTTTGTTTACAGGAGATTATCAGCTGATAGCTTGATTTCTCAAATACTGCTTATCTGATGTAGATAGTTTTTAGGTCAGATACCTTTGATTTATATATAGAGTGTACCTGTTAAGACAAATAGAAAAAGTTTCATACAGAAAAAATACTTCCAACTATTTAAAAAAATATGTTTAAACTTTAAAACGAGTCAATTTGACCTGCAACATAACAGGAGGGTTAAGTCACCGAAATGCTTTATTAAACAATTAGCTTAATAATAGTTGTAATCACACAGAACAGTCTGTCCCGTAATGTTAATAAGATCACAATGTTTTAAACAGCATCACTGGTGTGAGCTTTCATAGCAGCGTTTTGATTCAGCCCCCCTGCTCTGCATGTTTTAGATGTGCCTCTACTCCAGAACAACTGATTCAAATGATCGCATGACCATCAAGTACTGCAGAAGCCTGTTAATCACCAAAATATTCAATCCAGGTGCGTGGCAGAAGGAAAACACCTAAAACATGCAGGGCAGGGGGGGCCGTGAGGACCGCAATTGAGAAACACTGCAATAGGCGTTTGAGGTGAAAGTGAAACTTGAATGCAGCCGATTATTCTGAGCATCTTGCATTTGGCAGAGTGACAACTCTGTTTTCTGTGGAAAGAGGAATAGAATCAGAGGCAGCTTACAACATAGACATTTTCAGAAAACCTGACGAACGAGATTCCAGAGGCGAGTTGTCGTGCCTCTGTGTCTCTTAACGGAACAAGTTTTTTGGTTCCCCACGCTCACACACACGGTAGACGCCAAATTCACCTGCGTTGGCGTTTGGCATGACCTTAAGCTGACTGTGCGCTCAGCCTGCTTGTGACTCACGTCGGAGCCTCCCACCTCTGTTTCCAGCTCGATCAATACTCCCCTGACGGGTGAGGTCGCGCGCTTTCGGATGAGCCGGGATAAAGCACCAGGTGCTCAGGTCGGCCCAATCTGGGGAGAAAAAAAAATGTGAATGAACCCCTGGATTCTCTGCTAAGTTTAGCAGAGAATCCAGGACGAGTGGATCGACTTACACACACCCACAGCGTTTGCACGCAAACACACACATGGCGTGTCCCAGAAGGAGTACTATGTTTTGTTGTTTAAAAGTTTTAGAATAGGTGAATAGGGAGCTGTAATATGAAACAGTTGGAGTTTTGCAAAATTATTCATACGCCTTGAACTTGTTGAATGATTGAGAAGTGAACACCTCAAGTGTATTTATAAAGCACATTTCAGCAGCAAGGCAGTGCAAAGTGCTTTACTCCATGAAAACAAAATACAGCAACTAATTGTGCAACAGGCAACAAACATTACTTTTTTTTCTGAATTTACATCAAATTCAATAATCAGGATTGAATTTGATTGACCTTTGCCCTTCCAACAGGGCAAAGGTCGTAAACATAAGAGCCTAATACAAATACTTCACACTTTTCAGATGTCATTGCACAGATACGCACCATTTTTATGTTGGTGTGCTGCACAAATCCGAGCAAAACACAGTGAAGTAAATGTTTGTAACATTAAAGAAATTGGGGGAAAGTATCAAAGGCGACAAATTCTTTTGTAGTAGTTTCACATTTAATTCCTCTTAACAGCAAAGCAGCTTCTGTTAACCGTCACTTCCACTTCTTTTCTTTACGGCTGGATCCTCTTTCAGTTCCCCCCACGTGAAACAGTCTGCTGAGTGAGACACAAACCTCCCAGACTGACTCCCTCCCTCCTCTTCGCCACGACGGGACATAAAAAGGACACCTGTGAAAGGTGAATGAGTGTGTGGGTGGGTGTGTGTGCGTGCGCATGCGTGCATGTGTGTGTACATTACCAGTGGTGCACGTAGACGTGAGTGTAACCACTCTTCACCTTGGCCAGCCCCAGAACATTAATCACCTGGAGCTGTCGCAGTCACCACACTCTCACACCCGCTTTCGACTACTATATGAATGCTCACAGACACACACACACACGCGCACGCACACGTTTGCGTGGCTATCTTTGTGGGGACTTTCTACTGACTTCCATTCATTTCTACAGTCTAAACCTTACCCTTATCCTAAACCCTAAACCTAACCCCAACCCTATCATACCTAACCCTAACCCTATCCCTGACCAAAACTCAATTCACACCTTTGTCCTAAATCTGAGCCCTGGCCCAAAAACAGTGTTTCTCCTTGTGAGGACCAGGCTTCAGTCCCCACAAGGAGCAGTGGGTCCCCACAATGTAGGATGTGTCAGGAAAATGGTCCCCACAAGGTATTAGAAACAAACGCACACACACACACACACACACGCACGCACACACACACACACACACACACACACACACACACACCGCTAAGATTCATGGAGGGAGGCAGTCAAGCAGCACAGGATAATAGAATCTAAATAACATGGCTAAAGGGAAAGAAGAAAAGGAGAAATAGGAGGCGTCTGAAGACTGAGTGACTGATCATGGAGGAAATTAGAAAGAAAAAAACAGAGAGAATTTGAAGTAGAAGAGAAGGGGGCCAAAGGTGAAACTGGCAAAACAAATCCTGTCGTCACATATCATTAATGTGATATTTGCTCCCATTGCTTGCCTTTCTTTGACTAAGGCTAGATCCTCAGATGTTTGTGTGTGCTGATGATGGTTGTTCTTCAGACTTGGAAGAAAAAGCAAAAACAAAACGTGTAAGCTTTATTTTTAAAGGCAAAAGGCACTCTGCGTCTAATTGTCTCTTTCTGCTAGTGGACAAGGTCAGCATGCATTTACAGTACAGGCTACTTGATATTAGCAAGGTAAGTAAGAAAGTAAAACGCTTATAAAAAAAAAAAAAAACACTGCAAGAAGAAAATCTGATAAGGTTTTATCTGAGTTGACTCCTATGTCATCAATACCGATCCCGCAGCTGTGTCGGCTTCTGCACCAGGAAGCTGATGAAATCGTATCCTGATGTGGACGCGAATGGCAACACCTTCCCTTTGGTACATTTTATTCTTTAAACACACTTAAACTAACAGCGGAGCGGCGGCGATAAAAGAGTTCCACCTCGAAGAGTCACGAGGTAAGCATGCAAACGGTGGAGGAAGCAGGTCTCCCACAGGAGGCTCAGCTCCAGATAATCAACTTTTATCGCCGGTGGATCATTAACAATCGTAAAGAACATGATGTGACAGTATTAAACACATTGGGACCGCGTACAATAATGTGCAGTAAGCATGCCCCTGGATCGGAAGTGTTCAATTTCTGCATGCACATAATTTCATTCTTTTTAATTTGTGTGTTGAAATACAAAATATAAACTAAAACTCTTATTGGCTTGTGCTCAAGAGAATCGGATGTCTCAAAGTTGAGGATACTGATTAGATTTTGAGGCCTTGGCCTATGCCACCTGTTTTTTTTGTTTTTATTTCTTTCCTTGTGTTGTCAGGCTGCATCTCTATCAGCCTTATTCAGCCTGATTATCCTTCCCTGTTGTGCTGTTCACTGCTTAAACCAGCTTCCTTCTCTTTTTCACTTCTCTTGTGACTCTCGCGTCTCACCGGTTCGCGTTCCCGGATTAGCCTTTGTGCGCCTTGCCCCGTGACGGATTCTGACTGTAAATCTGGTGAGGACGACCTCTGCAACAGATGATTAATATCTGAAAGTGCTTCACAAAACTGAAAAGAAGTTTTGTGAAGCTTCTTCACAAAACTTGTGACTGGACTGGGTCCGCTTTCCCCCTCTGATTCAGGCTCTGTGTGGTCTACACCCTCTCTGACCCGCCTGTCCCTCACTAGTTAATGTTGGTGTGCTCCACTAACTCTGCCACACACATTTCCTTGAGAAATGAACTGATCTTCTCTTTTTTTCTCTCTCTCTCTCCCAAGTCCCACAAATGAAAAAAAACAACCTGAAAGCATTGATTTAATGTGAAATTGATCGTTTTTCTTTTGACAACTCCTGTGTGGCTAAATTTCCAGGCCAGGGTTTGGTAAACCTTGGTGTATCTAATGCCACAATACGTGGAAATTTAATAAATTTGGGCTTTAAAATGAAATAACACAATATTAAAGCCACACTATGTAATAATGGATTTAAAAAATGTAATGAAATTCTTGTGATTTTGTCGAGACGTGTAGGTTTTCTGGCTATGAGTATGAAAACGCAAATAAATGGCCAAAAGTTCAGCATTCATTGACCAAAGTTTCAATTTAAAAGCATGTAGAATCTACAAGATGATTATTATTTGAAGTATGTTTATTAGGATGAACACAATCAGTTTGTGACAGTTTATTACATAATTACATCATCATTTCTAAAAAATGTGTGTGTGTTGTAAAATGCATTCAAGGATTTTATTAACATATCAGATTACATGAAGGGTAAAGGCATCTCACTCTTGTCTTAAAAAAAAACAAACTTTTCTTTCCTAATATACTCTCAAACTACTTTTGCCATTTTCAAATCAAGGTTAAAATATTATTTTAACTCTCATCTTTTCATCTTTCCTGAATTTATATGCCGGACAGGAACTGATGTTTCAGAGAATTCATTTAATTTCTTTATGTTAAACCCATTTTTAGACATGTCAGCATATGCGGCAACACGAGAAACAGCAGCCTCGAATCCCCATAGCTGCTCCCATGGGCAAAAATAATCATCCCTAATTTATTGATATTTTTTACTGAAAAACTTCTAAAGTGCTTTTAGACCATATTTTGCTCTGCTGTAACATCACGTGTGGATTAATGTGTCGGAGATAAAACAGTGCATAATAAAACCGTTTCAAACCTTACTGTGTGAAACGACAGACGTTGCCGTTGTAAAATTTAGGATCTTGATATTGTTTTTTTATAAACTCCTTACATAAACTGTGACTCCCTAAATCAACTACTTAAGCTGAAGAGGAGGCTTTGGACAGTTTCCTGCTAACGTTAGAACAAATTTAAAGTAGTTGCTGTTTTTTTTTGTTTTTTAAATAGAGACAAAAAAAAATATGAAGTTATTATTTGTTGTGTTTGTTTTGCACTGTTTACAGCCTGTGTAGTGTTAACACCCGATTTAGCCTTAACGACTGTTTATTTGTGAACGTTTACATGAGAGAATAACTTCAAAATTACTTGGTTTGTGCGTTGAAATACAAAAACTAAACGAAAATGTTTTATTTTTCTATGTTTTTCTTTCACATAGAAAACGTAAAAAAACATGTTCATTTTCTGTGTGGGACACAAATTAATTTCTTGAATTTCTACTTGAATTTTCAAAAATGTATGCAGAGCTGACCTATAATGATGGACGCCACTTGTTCAGACCACCGGTGCTGACCAGCAGGAACACTTCCTCTCCTTCTGTTTTAACAGGAAGCATTTAAACGTGCAGGGGAAATTTACACTCTCCCAAGCCTTTCCCAGGGACACTAATGGGCTTTTAAAAGTCAACATTCTCCTGTGAGAGGCCGTTCTGAATGACTAACGAGCGATAGTGGAGGGACTGCGGGTGGGACGTGTTCCCAGCTTCTAGTGGTCTTCTATGTTGAGATGTAAACAGCCCTGATAAATGCAGAAGTTTATTGTACTGATCTAAACAGACGTGAATCTTCATGGGAGGACATGGAGTCAATGTTCTCGTCCATGTTTGAATGGCGGGTTCTGCTTTCTGCAAGTTATTTTGCTTCTGTTTCTACGGATGTAATCTCTGGAACCCCACCCAGTGACACACTGCTTGGATGGAGTAATAGATATAACTTGCCCTTATGCAAACCTCTCTAATCTGCAGAAAGACAAACCAGCCATATGGGCAGCGGGCGCATTATGCTTTATTTTTCAGCAAAAATATTTTAGGCTATGATAAGAAGAGATGGTATCTTTTCTGTTTGTTTTGGTTTCCTCTGGTATTTTTTATTTATTTTTTTTTCTTTTCAAATTTTTTTTTTCTTATCTGGAAACGTGCTTTATTTAAAGAAATATATAAAACACATCTAAAAAGTGTACACATTTGTCAAATTCTTAGGTTTTATATATATATATATATATAAACAAATTTAAAATTGTTTTTCTGCTTCATGTATCTCCCACAATCAACTGCAATACAAACAAACCAAATTGTCAGAAATGTAAATATTAAAGAGGCACAATAAACTGTTTGTATAGATGTGCACAGCCTTTCACTCACACTTTGCTGAGTCGCCTTTTCATTGAATTGCATCGACTCATTCAAACACTTGAGCTGCAGCGAGTTTACAGATGCAGGTTCAATCTGTAGATCTGTGCAGGACCGTGCACATCAAAGCAAACGAGTCGGTGAAGTCGTCAGGAGGCCAACAGCAAAACAGGTGCTGAGGGAATTTCTGCAACTCCTTCTGCAATTTCTGGTTATGCCTTGAATGCAGCAGCAGTTTGTTTTGTTTTACTCTCTATGTGCCTGATTAGAGACAGAAGCATTTCCTACCAAAGGAAACATCAAGGCCCTGTTCAAATTTCCTAAAATCTTGTCTGAGAAAAAGTAGAAACAAAAATACATCACCTCCCAAAACAAATAACAATATCAAAATAGAAAATGAAAACTTTCAACAAAACACCACCATGCCAGCGGCGACATGTCTTTTCTTCAGCTTTTGTGCAAATTAGGAGCATGAAATTAAAACCAGTTCTACATATACAGTAAATTTTGTCCCTTACTCTTCAAAAGCCTTCTGAAAAGGTTCAGAAATGTTTACATGAAATTGGCACAAAGAAAGAATAGCTTCGCCAAAATAAATAAATAAATAAATAGGTTTTCTGAATTTTGCATTCTCAGAAACTAAACTCGACAACTTTAGGGTCACCTAAAGATGGTGGTTGACAAAAAATATCAATTTTCAGAAGATTTACGCAGAGTGATTAAAAAACAGACTTCTTAAAGGAGGTTGAATGGTTAAATTCAATAAAACTGCTTCAACTTTTAAAGTTTCTTTCCATGATTGCTTTTCCTTTTATCTAAATATATATATTTTTTAAATGCCTTCTTCTCATTTTGTTTGACTTTCCTTCTCGGTTTCTTGTTGTCAGCCCTTATCTTTGCATCTTTTCTATTTTCCAAAGCAGCGGGACCCTCCCATCTTTCTTATCGCGCGGAGCCGCTCATCTGCTCTCTCATTACCAAACCCCCGCCAAGCTGTGTGGAAAACGGCTTCCTTGAAAATCACTCGGTTTTCACTTTGATTCATGAGTCTCAAAGCAGTTTCATTACGAATATAAAATAGTCGGAAATCATAGAAAGAAGAAGAAGAAGAAGAAGAAGAAGAAGAAGAAGAAGAAGAAGAAGAAGAAGAAGAAGAAGAAGAAGAAAAAAGAGTCACTCTGAGTGCAACGTCAACAAAAACACGTTGGGATGCTGCGTGGGGCTTGGACAGTCGGGACTGGCTCGTTTCTGATCCGACGGCACGCAATCACAGATTTGGGTTTGCTGAAAGACGGCCAGGAATAAGCCGATCGCTCACGCTGATCGATGACGACTGTCAACAGCGGCTGCGAAGGTATTGATCATAAACTGAAAGACGGCCAAAAACACGGCCACGTTCTCACACGCCCTCTTTCCTGTTGCTCTGGCGGGGCCTCCTGCGTGTTGCTTCTGGCGCCAGAACTCGAAAGACGGCAAAGCGTGACGGTACAGAAAAGAAGCAGGAGCGATTCCCGGTTGTCTTTGCCGCGTTACTCGGAAGGAGATGAGCTGTTTGTGCTTGTTCATGCGAGTGTCAAATCCAGATTGCGACCATGCCTGTCTGACAACATTAAAAAGACGGCAATTCCACGGCTTCAGATCTCGCCACGGGCGCAAAAACAAGCCAGATCATCAAGACTTTGATTTCAAAGGGCTTTTAATGTGAAGAGCCCCGAGCCGTCAGTGGGTTTAACAAGCGGCGTCGGCCATGATGCGATGACAGCATAGATATGTAAACACAATAAAACTGATAGTCTTGACACGCACACACATACACACACACACACACACACACACAAACGACCAGCAGATCCAGTTTAAAGTTAACCACACTTACGTACACACTGTAGATTACTTTACTTTAAATACGTCTTAAAGTAAAGCATAAGTATGTTTGTTTGTATGCAACCAGGTATGTCTTCTGAGATACAAAAAATAAAAATAAAAAATAGAAAAACACACTGACAATTACAAACCATAAAGCTACAGATATTAAAACCCAATTAAAATACAATATTTGCGTATTCCTGGACTCTGGTTGCTTGTTCTTCGTGTCTCTGTGTTGCAGCGTGATGAACTGATGACCTGTCCAGGCAGCGTATGCCTAAATATGTATTTAAAAAGAAAATTCAAGCACATATATCGATTTGATCCCACTTTGAAACTCCACATGCTTTTGTCAATCATGAAAGATGCCATCGAAGTTTGCAGTTCCGTCACGACAAAAACGTGTAAAGATTCAAATGTTGCCAATGTTTTTGGGAGGTACTGTGTGTCTCACGTTATTTATTACTGGTTATTTATTACACTGAGAAAATAAAAAGATAAGATCCTGGCAGTTTATCACAAGGGATACATTTTATCCACTCTCCGAAGCTTTTGCTGCTTTTGTATTGTAATTTATTCCTGCTCATTGGAACTCCAAATAATCCGCCACTGGTACAGACATATGGGCCAAAACACAAACTTCTTGACGGTATTATCGCCTGGGAGACAGGTTTATGGGAAATCAATCTATTCCCACAGCCGAGTCTTCTCTGTAACCTGTCATTCTTTCACTTTGGCTTTGACAGGAACTGCGGCGTCATGTTTGATGGCATCGCATGTCCATCCAGTGGGGGAGCGGCAGTGATCCGGTGCATTTTATCGCACGGAGACGGCTGACTGGCATGTTGATTATAAGTGAACACGCAAGACGTGGACGTGCTTCTTTGCATTTGAAAATGCATCACCAGACTCAGCTGTTCTGATAGTGAATAAGGTGTGGGCCTCACCGACCCGGCAACATGCATCGGGTTTTGGAGTCTGGATCTGTTGTCTCGGAAGCAAACTGTTAACTCAGAAAAGCCTTCGGAAAAAGAATTTGCAGAAAATATTCTAAACAAGTCGCTTCAGTCTCGCATCGCCACTGTTGGACCGACCTCTCACTGCACTGTTTGGTTCGGTCCAATTTCTGCAGATAGCCAGTAAACATAAGTTAATATCCATCAAAGCAGCGCAGCGCGTTGAATTAATGGAACCAAAAGTTGCTTCAAATATTTTTACAGCATGTTTACTTAGCTGCTGCAGCTGGAAGTGGTCCAGTGACTTTTTTCCTTAAAAGTCACCGAACCAGTTTGTGTGTAAACACACATTATAAACGACGCTGAGAGCTTATCGGTCTTAATACTGAACTCAGCGTCCTCAGACACGGTGCGAGCCGCTTATGACACGGAGTTGGGAAGAATTTCATTCGATAACGTTACAGTAGTGGGGAGAAAAAAAATGCTAACCTAATTTGGAGCCTTATATAGTACAAAAGTATTTATGCTCCATGAGCCTTAACCGTTACAAACAGAAACATCGTTTTGTTAGAATAGTCTCACCTTCCTAAAATAATGGGCTAAGTTTTTTTTTTTTTTTTTAATATTTGATTTCTTTTGTGCCTGAAACATCTTTTGGAAAGAAAGATGTAGCTTTTATTTATTTATTTTATTTTTTTTGGCCAAAATTACTTTTGTATCATTTCTTCAAATGTGTTTAGGTTGAGTTTGTAGAATCATTGAGTCATTTTCTCCAGAGTGGTATCGATTGGGTATAGCATCGCTAATGTGCTTGATGGTGATCTACAGATTGACTTTAATTCTCAGAATTTGCTTTTGATCGGGAGTAGAGATTCTTTGCCACTCTCTCAGCTACTGGACACGTTCTTTCTCCTCTCACCGGTGAATCATTTGCCAGACCACTTTAACGGCATCCGTGGAATTAATGATGTCCGAAATTTAAAAACAAAAGCCGTCTTTCAACTTGTTATTCCTTTGGAAGATGAATGTTATATGGGAATGTAAACTTAATTAAAGGTTTCAGCTGAGTTTGTTCTTGAGAAAATGCTACTTTATATCGCGTTCAAGGATGCCGAGTTTTGAGAGAGCGCAGTAAATCTGTTATTTAGCCGAATCCCCGCGTTCCCAGATGGAATGCTGCCGCCACTTGCTCTGACTATGGGTTTCTGCTGGTTGACGAGGTCATAATGACGTAATGCTGGCCAGATTTCATCACCCAAATGTGTTCTCCCAGTTAACTGGTTTGACTTCAGGGAAGCGAATTGTTCTTGGGCTTCGCACCGAGAGAGACTCAGGGAGGAATTTGCTCTCTCTCAGTTCGTTCACTGTTGTGAATTACTGGTAAGGTTGTTTCATTTCTGTATCCAACTTCTAAGTTGATACATCTTCATCTCGGTAGCTACTCTTTTCTGGAGCAGTTTGTCGAAGTCCTGGGTGGAGAACAGAGGCGTCTTGTCTCGTAGGTCAGAAAATAAAGTTGAAATCCTGCAGTTCTTGATTTTGAAGCAACCCAGCTGTGAGAAAAAAAATTAAAACCACTGACGCTGAGTATATAAAGTATATAAATACTCACTCAGGGAAGCTTGATACAAACGCACACCACACTTTTCAGATTTGAATGTGTAAACAAATGCAAAAAGACTTCCTCATTCGCGTCATGCACCACTTTAGTGTTGGTCTTTCGGAAATAATCAGGATGACACTTGTGGCTGTAATGAGACGAAATGAGGTGTTTTTCTAAGGTGCTATATTTTTAAAGAAAACAGTTGCGAAAACAATAGAAATTAGGAGGGGGGGGGAACAAACATTTTAACAACATCTGGACATCAAATAAATCGGTAAGGTCTAAGAGTTTTAGTAGCTGCGTTGTCACGCGCCTGATCCCAGAGCAGCGTCCTGTTGTCCAACCTGACAGCATGCGGCTGCATTAGCACGGAGGCTTGAGTAACCAACCTGCCCATCTGTGAGGAAACCATTACTGCTGAACGACGCTTTTAGAGGCTTTAAGACGTCTCACTCCCCCGTTTAGACGAAGCCGCTTGCAGATAAGTGTCTCACAGGAACGGCACCAAACTAATTTCTCTACAAATCTCCCAAAACGTTTACTATGAAAAACAAAACAAAGCAAAACAAAAAAAGGTGTCAGTGGGGGTGGGGGGATAAGCTGCAGACGAGCAGACCTGACACCCATTGAGCAACCGATATGCTGTTACAATATTACATGTGGAAATGTATGGTTACTGTTGTACTTTGCGTAACAGCTGAAATGATTATAAAACCACAGCTTACAGTTTTTAGCACGCGGTTGAGCGATGCATTAGAATTTGATTCCTCGCCACGTCACAGTGGCTCCCTGGTGATTATTTGGACTATGTGTTGTTCATCAAGACCACACGTTAATGTTTTGAATGCATGTAGGGTTTTTTTTTTTTTTTGTGGTCATCAGAAGCTGTTTAGCTCAAGCGGACGGTTTGCTCTGCGATCGATATGGATGTGGTCCCAGGAATCCACTGTAAATTACAAAGGTCAGCATTATAGCGTAAAATCAGTC
Source organism: Poecilia formosa (assembly GCF_000485575.1). Taxonomy (NCBI): domain Eukaryota; kingdom Metazoa; phylum Chordata; class Actinopteri; order Cyprinodontiformes; family Poeciliidae; genus Poecilia; species Poecilia formosa. Next base: position 574,239 of record NW_006800136.1, read on the forward strand.
CCGGCTGCAGTCTTCATCTACAGCTCTTCCCACTTGTGCTTATGTGTTACTGAGTTCTTCCCACCCCTCCTCCCCCCCAAAGAGTTAGGTGAACAAAAGCTCATTTTTCAGTGTTTCATTCAGAAGAATTAGAGAACCATGTCAGAGAAAAGAGATGAAAGGCGGCATGGGAGGAGACGCTGGCGAGAATCCCAACTTTCTGAGTCAAAATTCGACACTCATGTTCACAAAGTGCATGCACTGGCTTTCCCTGGCTCTCGCGTTCCTGTCATGTAATAAAAAAATGTGTTCGGGAGCGTCGAGTGTAGCTACTGCACGGATAAATAACTCGTCACAGAGGCATGCTTCAAGACAACAGCCACCCACCACAACGAGGTCCACGCTGCCCCCAGGATCTCTCAACGCGGTGGCAAACACATACACACGCATTCATTGAGGCAAGTCAATGCAGTTTTGCAGCCTACAGCCAGGAAATCAAAAGCAGTTTGTAGTCATGGGCTTGTTTTCTTTTTCTTGTTTTTCTCAAGAGGAGAGTTTGTTGGCTTCCTGTGCTCACAAGACTGTACAACAGCCACGGGGCTCTTGGCTACAGCTTCACACCCCTGTCTGCATCAATAGTTCTGTGCCATTGTGATGGTCACAAAGGCCGTCTAAGTATACGCCAAGAGGAAAAAGGTGCCACTCTTTATTCCTCCCTCATCCCCTCACTTCCTCTTGGCTGACTTGAAAGAGAAAGTCAAGCGGCGGCGGTGCTGAGGTAGAGTGGGAGGAAGAACACAGAGGTGGACCAAGCGCCACGAATTTGTCCTTGCAACCTTCAGGGATGTGTTTGCATTCATTGCAACTCGTTTTGAGCCGTTATGTAAAGCTAAAAGTTACCATTTTGATCTTGTTGCTGTGGATAACATGTCTTAAGATGCACTAGGGAGATTTGCCCCTTCAATTTTTCATTAACATACAATGCCACTTTTTCTCTGTCTACTTCCATTTTATAACTATCATGCCATTTAAATCTTATGTTCTTAAAGCATTGTATTAGGTTTTAGAAATCTCTGTTTTAAGACAGCTTTTTATTATTATTTTAATCCCTGTTTGGACATGTCACTCTTATGAAACTTGACAGATTAGGATTCCTGATCAGAGCAGAACAACTCCAAGCATCTTCCTACTTGTAGAAATTATTTGCTCCTTAATAGACTGAGGCCTGCAGAAAAATCTAGGCCTGCGGTATCATTGCATAACAAGTACAACCTTAGCACAAATGCTAACGTTAACCAAGCACGAGCATGCTAACAGGTTTGGTAAAACAGAAACAGAACAAAACTTCTAAATTATTCAAAAAGGCAACTAAAAAGAGAAAAAAAAAACATACACTATTGTATATTCTGCTGAAGGATACTGTTGGGCATTTCATGTTTAAGTTCCAAAACTGGACTGGCATTTGCCTGAAAACAAAACTCTCAAGATGGTAGAGTTTCACATCGATCACAACTCCAGTGTGACTGTTTGAATTTTCAACGCTTTCTTTTTTATCTCACTATTTTTTATGACCATGCTATTACACAGGGTAAGTTTATGAACATGTTAAGTGTCTAAAAACAAAATACAAAAAATGTATTGTGACTAGCTAGTATTGCTTGGTGTTGTTAGCTTGTTGCCAAGCAAAGAAAATCCTGCACAGCTTTCTTGACATGGCTAAATCATGCTAAATCAAAGCCATATTCTAACTAAAGAGATAAAGTAGGTATTTGGTTTTCTTTTTCCAGTGTTGTTTTCTTTACTTTATAAAAGAAAATTATTGGAAAATACCCCACTGCAATGAAATTATCAAGGTCAAAGTGCTTGAACAACTCATCTTTTTGACTGCTATTAAGCTTCCTGTTTACTTTGCAAATACTGGCATTAGGCCAGTTACTGGTATCAAGGTGATTTAAAGTTTTAGAAGATAATTATCTCTAAACACATAATTTCCAATCACAGCTTTCCTATACTAAAAGTAAAGCAACTCTGACTGTCTGGACATATTTCTCGAGGAAATTAAATGAGCACCACCATTTTTTTTTTTACCTTATTATGGTAACGTTGTTTTAAACCTACAGCTGACAAGCTTTGAACAGCTCATTGAGCCCACTTTTTGTTCAAGCGGAGCAAATAGTCTGACTAACTAAACAACAAATAATAGCTTATTATACTGATTTTATCCTTACACAAGACTAATATAGAAAAAAGGTAGAATGAGCTGACAAAAACACACACACTTTTGTAGTTAGCCTAAATAAAAATAACTGCAATTTGTATCATTTTCACTGCTATGATTAATCATAAACTATTAGACCATGCCCATTCCTTTTTCTTTTTTTTTTTTGTTTACAAAAATGTGCAAATACAATGTGGTATTGTTCTCATAGTTTCTATATTGTTAGGATCCATACGGGTCCATGTTGAGCTGGTAGCTCATAAAACAATACCAGAGAAAAAGACTGACAAAGATGCATGTGGCCAAGAAATGTCTTGCACAGCAGATTTACTTCCTTTTTTTTGATACTTAAAACAGGCCATGACACAGAAATTAGTAGGCTTCGAACATCAAACATCTACACAAAACACGGAGAGAGAGTTTTCACAATCATTTCTCAAGAAGGCTTACAACCAATATGAAACAAATACAAAAAAAAAAAACCTAAAAGACTGTCTGCCAAACACGGACACAGTGCACAATTCACTTTTGAGGTATCTCATACAAATAGATCTTCAACGTGTTGATGGAGCTGTAAAGCAAGCGAAGAATTGTGACTAAGATTTTCTATGTTGCAATGAATGCAAGGGTAGTTAGAACATGCTGAGGTGAGTCACTCGTTCACGCTTTCACCCTGCTGGACTGCTTTCAGCCTGGACTTATGCATTAGAAAAGCTCCAAGTTAGTAAAAAAAAATACACATGATGAAGTAAACTAATCTTAATAGTCACAACATCCTGTACAGTACACCTAGAAGAAGAAGAAAAAAAAACAACTGTAGCATCAGATGCACAAAAATACTGCAAATTTTACCCTTGTTTTCTGTGACAGCGATTAGAAGGGAAAACGAGCCTTTGTAGACTTTGACCTCAGAGAAAACCACACACTGACCTCCAACAGTGATACATACTGGGTGACAAAAAAAAAGAAAAAAAAGCAAACTCCCCCTGAAGATTAACAGGTAAAGAGCAGATAGTCTCAGCTCATAGTGCATTACAATGTCTGCTGTGCACATCTGTTCAGCAACCACAGGCTCAGTGCATTCACGTTCTCGTCTAAAAGCCATTCACACCGCCTGCGACTCCTCAGGCGCAATCTCTCACCTTGCTAAATGGGTATTGATTAAACATCAGCAAGTGGCTTGAGAAAATACAATTCACGTTAAGCCATAGCCGAAGATATTGATGGACAACGGATTATTGCCTGTCCGACAATCTGTTTCCCCTCAGCCAGTCTTCACGGGGTTCATTTAGTCCGAAGTGTAAGCAACACAAGCTGCATGATGGAAAACGAAGTAATGGCTCTAGTATTTTGAGAACGACACAATACATGGCAGTACAGTACGATAGCTTATCAATGCTGACAAGCGACTGTCAGCAAAGCGTGTGGAGTAGTTAGCCATCATCTGATACATTTTTACATAGTCTTTAGTCCACAGTGCATTTCTTTACTCCTAGTCCATCTGTTTCCCGAACTAAAAGGACACCTTGGTTAGTTCCTGCGGTTCCCGTTCTCCACGTACTCGGCCAGACTATTGAGAGCCGTCTCATCGCTCTTGGACTGGAGGACGGTGTCCCCCTTCCTCGAGGTTTTCTTGGTGGCCCGTGACAGCTTCCTCCTGAACGTATCCCCGGCCAGGAAGTAAAGGATGGGATCCACGCAGCTGTTGAGGCTGGCGAGGCCCCGCGTCACCTGGTACGTGGCGTAGACGCGGTTGTTGAACTCGCACATGTCGGGGCTCTGGAAGTACAGCCTCGCCCGCATGTTCAGGTTTTTCATGACGTGGAACGGCAGGTAGGAGACGGCGAAGACCGCAAGCACGATGATGACCAGGTGGATGGATTTCTGCCTGAGCGGCGCGTTGTTCATGTCGTTGTAGATCAACGCCTTGACGATCATGCCGTAACAGCAAAATATGATGATGAACGGGACGCAGAACCCGAACACAGTCAAAGTCATGCTGTAAATGAAATAACCCGGCAGCTCGTCCTCAGTGGTCGTGTCGTAGCAAGTGGTCAGGTTACGCTTCGGACCTGTCCTGGAATAATAAAGAATCGGGGACATGCTTATGACGACTATCAACCACACCAGAGCGCTGGTGATGACAGCGTTCTTCTTCTTCAGTCTGCCCAGAGACTTGAGCGGGTGCACCACGCCAGTGTACCTGTGAACACTGATGCAGGTGAGAAACAGAATACTTCCGTAGAGGTTCACGTGGAATATAAAGCGCTGGAGGCGACACAAGACGTCCCCGAATATCCAGTTGGTTTTGTTGAAGTAGTAGAAGATGAGGAAAGGCAGAGAGAGGACGTAGCAGAAGTCAGCCAGGGCCAGGTTGAACATGTAGACGGAGATGCTGCTCCAGGGTCTCATGTGGCAGACGAACATCCAGATGGCCAGGCTGTTGCCTACCAGCCCAGTGAGGAAAACCATGATGTAAACAGTGGGCAGGTAGTAGAACTGGAAACCTGTCTTGGTGAGGCTGCATCCTCTTTGGATGGATTCATTCAGGAAGGAGGTCTGGTTCAACGCTGTGGTCATGGTTTCAGGGGCGGGAGCTTGTCCTATTAGACAGAAAAGAAGGGCGAAAAAATTTATGACCAATCTTATCTCGATTCAGTCTTTGAGTTTAAAATGCTTAATTAACAACAAGGCGGCAAAAATCAAGAATTTAAACACACGTAGTGATGGACATTTCGGAGCACTTACCGTAGAGAGAGACTTATATTCCACATTCCTATACAGTGTCCTTCACAGTTGCAACAACAACAAAAAAGATTTCCGTCATATCTCGGACGGGGCGTCTCAGCTGACAAATCCCTTCATTCGGTCTCCTTACGACGCAGGAAATAGTTTAGAAAGTTACAAAAAAAAAATCCTCTGGTTTTCTATAGGTGCGGGGAAAAACTAAATCTGCTGTCGGTTCCTCCATGCGTCGCGAAGCTTTCCCACACCAGTGGCGGTGGGACGCAACCGAGACAGCTGCAGGCTCTGGCATGAAGAGCAGGAATTGCAAACTGCCTCCGTAAAGGGAGAGTGAGAGAGAGAGAGAGAGACTGTTCGCGCCTCAGTCAGAAGAGGAAAAGAAAAGAGGGGAGGAGAGAAAGGAGGGAAGGTGAGCTGGCTCACAAATCCGCTCCGTCCCTCGCGTGGCTCGACTCCTTATCTACCTGCACGTCGCCTAAACCTTTACTGTCAAAAGACACGTGAGCAACTTTGAAGCAGCCAGGTTCAGTTCGCGTTGTCGTTAATTATCGATTGGAGTCAGAGGCGGTGTTTGCATGAATGCCGCCAAGGGCGAGTCCCTCCTCCTTGCGCACAGAAAATAGTAAACATCTGCCTTTGAATAAAACATAAAATAAAATAGAACAAAGGTTTCAGTAATACTCAAACTGCGTTGCTGTCTATGTTTAGTGTTGGTCAATTCGGCTCAAATCTGATCAAAGTATTAAATAATATTAAATTAGATTCATAGATTTTTGAAGCAGTGAAAACAAGCAAAAAATAATAATAATTGAATTGGTGGATATTTAAATTCTCTGATGTCTAATGGTGCATTCCACTTGTGGCTGGATTTAGGAAATTCCAACTTTCCAGTCGAAAAAAACTAACTTGAATGCCCTCTGAATCAGATGTCCCACTGGGAAACTGGGCACAACTCCCAGTTGGGACTTGCAAAGCAGACCTCTTGTTTCAATATGGCTGCTCATCACATCAGCAATAGTAAGATGTGGTAAATATAAGACACACATGAAAAAGTGTGTCTAATAATCAATCCTAACATGTAGTGCCTGCAACTCTAAACTGAACCAATTGAAAGTGGTGTTTATCTAAAAAAAAATGATGTTTGTAAGAGCCATTGCAAACAATGTTTATGGATATCGGCCATTTTGAAATTCGGACTTCTTAACTAGAACGCTGTTACCTCGGGTCGGAGGTCAAACCCAACTCTGAGTTCCCACTTCTCAGGTACCTGGAATGCAGTACACATATCCAGGTGCGTTGTGTGTGTGTGTTTTTTTTTCAGTGCACTAACTATACATTACTATCACTTTCTTTGTTCAGGCTTCATTTGTTCCCCTAAAAAAGTGGGGTTGACCATTCTTAGCTAGCTTTACAAACAATGTTGTATTTTATCATATATTTTTTAAATTCTTTTTTTTATTTTAACAATGTCTATATACCACCCCATAATGGAAGGTGTCATGACCGGGGAGCAGTCTTGTCGACATCAAATATTATTACTGGACAGGTGACTTTTAAAATCCGTATTTTTGCCACTTAACGTCAGACTGTCATTCCAATGGGGAATAATGTGGTATCATTGGAAAGCAATCAAGTATCCTTTGAACTCCTGTGTGTCCCCTATCAAGATAGCCATTTAATCTCTCTGCAGAAGCTAAAACACAGAGCTCGGACTATGTGTTATGCAGCCAAGGACAAAGCGACCCTGGCACAAGCCGTCCACAGGCGGAGGGTGATGGAGAATAGTGAAGGGATCCGGACATGCTGCTACGGCCAAGAGTCTTAAAATAGTGTTCGGCAGAGTGAGCCAAGAGTGTTGCAATACTCTAATGGACATCGGGCAGCCGGAGCATTACCCATTGACCTGGTGCCCCTTTAATGGTCCACCAACAGCAGCCTAAACATCCACTGGCTTTCTGTGAACGATTACAAAAGCTAACACTTTTATCCAACTAAGAAATGTTAGTGAGTAAATATTAATGACCCAGCTGTCCACACACACGTAAATATACCAAAACATGCTAAAGTCATAAACTTTCTACACTGATTTAATCTTTAAATGACTGTGTTATTTCTCAACCCCCCGTGTACACAAGCACCTTCTGTACAAACACGTTTGATTGTATGCTCAAGTATTCTGGAGAATGTCGTTATGAGCCTTGGACAGCCAATTGATTAAGATTTACACAATCGACACGAGCTTGTGGATGCAAAATAGCTCAAGCTCAGTAAATTTATCTGTGACCATTAAACTTTATAAATTTATAAAATTTATAGATCGACATGTTTTGAAATATTTTAAGGAGGTCACTGGAAAAGAAATAATCACCAGATCCTCGGTTACTTTTTCCAACGATTTAAGCAACATTACGGCCCGTGGCTTCGAACACAACAAAAACCATTTTATAACGGCCAAATCGTAGGATTATTCATACAGTGTTTTCACTTCCTGCCCCAGGATATCTTTGTTTGTACCTGTGTCTCTAACGCACTCCTCCCTGCAGGCCCAGGCTGCTCTTACTGTTGGGATAACTGGCCGACAGACCGGTGGAGTGCCAGTAGATGCACAGTGGATCCACACACATTACTCCGCCGGCGCACAAACAAGAGACCCTGTTTTGACACGTAACTAGCACGCATCCTTCTCGACCTTTTGGCTGTCTAAAGCAAATCTAGATTCCACTTCATAGGGTTCAGAAGGAGCTACACTTCTAAATCTATTTGGTAACAATTACAGATGAGATGTTGGATGTCTACAATTTTTGAAGATGGGATCAAATTTTAGCGACTTCTTACCACGATGCACGAATGACGAAACAGACCCTTGAATAACAGTGGATTCTCGAAGGCGGCTTATAACTTTAATCTCCTCTTCCGTCTGAAACTCACTGGAATGAATCACCAGGTTGTTGAAAACATTACACAAACAGGTTGTTGGCATCCAATAACTTAAAAGATTTTAAAAGTAAATCCCTGTGCCTGATTCATAGATGATGTATGAATTAAAATGATCCTTCCTTGATTTTTTTTTTTTTGAAAGTTTCTAAAGGACTGAGTCATTTGAATAAATCATTAATATGAAGCAAAGTAAACAATAACAGCTCAAGCTTGGAGCTTTGTGGGACTCCTAAAGTACATCTA
>NW_006800136.1:582565-627706 GCF_000485575.1 Poecilia formosa
TATATATATATATATATATATGCACACGAATCAAAGAATTACTTTTTCAGAAAATGAAAGCATTTGAATACATTAGCTAAACGAGGATTGGTTTTTAAATATGCTCCTGAAATATGAAGAAAAAATACAAACAAACCCTGGAAAGACACGACTGCTGTTACTAACCAAAGATTTCAGAAAGTAATACCGGTCATCATTTATCTGTTGAGCTCTCAGAAGAGAACCTCTGCATTACTTTTGCTGTTGTGCAGGAGGATAAAATGAGCTCCAGCTCAGTGGGTGTAGACTCAGAGTCCTCAGGGCAGAACAGGAGTTCTGAGAATTGAGTCTGATCCAGGAGCCGTATCAATAAATGACTGAGTCCATTTCTGCTTAGCCAAATCTGGGGCTATTTTCTCTGCCTGTTTGCCTGCTGGGAATACTTGCAAAAAAAAAAAAAAAAACATGGTCAGCGGGCAAAGATATAGACTATGTTTGGTACTTGGCACAATTCAAGTTCTTTCTCTTTTCTCTTGAACAACACAAGGACATAAAAAAGTTTTTAAATGGCGAGCAGCACCTTTATCTGAAAACTTTAGGCCTGTTGCAATGCCAACACAACGTTCCAGTCTTAAACCGCAAACTCACTCAATTTAGCAAATACGTTTGCATTTCAGGCTGCTCGAAAAACCGAGGGGTGATTACCGGGATGCTTTGGGTGACATATTTATCTCAAAGATTAACGACACAATAAACCTGGATCAGCGTGACAGATCATCCCCGCTTTTCGGTGATACATCATCCTACCTGTAAATGTTGTATTTTTAAAATTATTTTCCTCTTTCTTTTAATTTCACGTCTCCCATTATCGCGTTTTTGCTGACTGCGTTGGCATTAGAGAAAGTCATAGACCAATTGTTGTTTAGGCTATGCCAAAGTAGTCACATGGGAGATATTAAGCAAATGAATTATGTGGTAACGTTGATAAGCGATGGCAAGGAGAGCCTGGAATACAAACGAGGTGTTTACGCCGGGAGCTGTCTTTGCTTGAAAAACAGATGCATGGATTCTCCCACTACAGTGACAATTTCTGTCCTTGCTCTGTTTTTTTAGGGAGATTAAGCAATGCATTAACTCATTCAGATGACTTCTTTTTTTTCACTTTCACAGTTGAATTGTAAAACCCATGTATCATGCATTTTCTTGTTGCTCTAAGAACAAATACGGTTATTATGTTGCCTTTTTCCAAATTTTATTAAATCAATGTCTTTCCTCAAAGTTCCCTAAGCATTTTAAGGAAGCACAATAATTTACTAGAGTTCAGCGTAAGGCTGTAACACTGTGAATATTTTCCTTATGCGCTGCACATAATTTTAATCAAATCAGATTTTTGCGGGCACGATGAGCAAGTTTGATAAGCTTTAATACCGATTCCGCATTCATCTACGACGTGGCTTTTGTCGAAACCCAGTCCCACGGAACAGGAGTTTCATCGAGACATTTTAAAATTAAATGTTCCAAGACAAATTGAGCCGGACGAAGAAGTGATTCAACGCTCCACCGCCACAGTTCTCGATAAAAGACCCTATCCCGTTTAGCTCTGACCTCCGTTTCCCCCCGCACGCAAAGAAGCTGACAAGATTTGAGACATATTGGACACAGCTGGATGCTCCCTGTAACACTAATGAATGCATTAACCATTCACATTTGCAAGGTCAGCGCACCTCAACCTGTCAGAACGAGCAGCAGCTTCGCGGTGAAGCTTTTTTTTTTTCCCTCATCCTGTTTGAAGTCGGTTCCTCGTCTCTTCTTTGCAATACTAAAATTTTGGCAAACTCTAAAAAGGAAGGGCCAAAAAATAACTAATGTTTTTTCTGATTTAAAGCTCAGCTTTTGTTTCTATTGTTTTTCCCTTGTACCTTAATTTAACATTTGTTTCTCAATGTCATTGTGCATTGTTGAAGCTGTAAAATGTAGACTTATTCAAAATGTGCAACAAAGTAAAACTTCAGGCAAATTGAATAAGAAATATGATCTTGTAGCTTAAGCAACTACCACAAATATTATTGACAAAATTGATACATTAAATACAAGATTTCAGCATCATATGTATCAAATAGCATGCTGACTTGAAAGAGCTTTGTATAAAATGACAGCTGACAATTTTCTTTTTGTTTTTTAAATCCTGCTTGTTTTTTCCATTGTTTCTAACTGTATGAACTACTTCCTTAGTCGATGTAAATTGCATTACATACATGACGTTATGGACTTCTTGCTGATTTGTTTCAGCTCTAACAGTAGTGAAGCAGTAATTGACCTTTTGACCTGGGATTTCTCATCACCTCAAAGATTTTTCATCTGGTTTCATCCACAAACCGCAAAATGATGTCGGTGAACAACTAACTTATTTTTCTTTTCCCACGTAAAAACAAAACAAGAGAGAGAACAGCATTTATTGCTTTTTAATAAAATACAACTAGGTTTATTCATATATATTTAAACATATATTTATTTACAAATCTGTCAGTCAGTTTAATGTACAACACTACACTTAGTCATATTTTACACTCACTGTTTTATTATAAAATGTTTTCACAGAATGTGTGGGTCAAGGCAAATACATACAGTACTAAAAGTGTAAAAATAACAATAATAATAATCTATTAACTAAAAATATCTAGCATAGTGCTACTGCGACTGAACGTCACTTGTGCTCTCGTTCACCCGGCTCCTGCTGTTGCACATTTTGGTGAGTCAGGTGTTCCTATCACAACTAATCCATGTCTTATGGAGGAGCACCGCTGGTCTGCACATGCTTCCAGGTGCAAACACAGATAAGGACGAAGTTGAAATTACCTTCTGCAGCTCCCAGTGCAGCTCATGGACCACAAAACAAACCCGGCTGCTTCGGTCTGCTCTGGAATCCTGACATGAGATGCGGCTAAGAGAGCGGACAAAATCTTCAGCGTTGAAAAGTTCTGGGCTTTAGTAGGAACTGGACGTCGTTTGACTATTCGGTGGTTGATTTTTAGTGTCTGACCCGTCTGTAAGTCCATTCCCCACCAGAACTGACATGGTTAACAATCCCCCAGCTAATCTTGCTAATTTTCCTTGACTATGCGAAAGCCGGGCCTCTGATCGAAACGCGTATTAGCTTGTTAGATTGAAGACGCATCTCTCTAAGTGGGGAAATCTAATTGGACAAATGAGGGTTTTGTGAGAAAACAATTTTCCACACAGCTTTCAAGTCGTCTTTATTTTTTTTTAATCTCCTGAGCTCCAGTCCATGTAGCCTAATTTATTTTTCTAATTTTGTTCTCTTTGTACTTTTGTCCATCCTTCTGCTCATTTCACGTACATCTTTTCTCGACTGAGTTTACCAACACAGATTAATGTGGTTTTTTTTTATTTAATTTTTTAATTTGCACATCTATAACAAGACCAGCACACGTGTTTCTGATGAGCATCTTCATTGGTTTTCATCTCTCTTATCAGCTTTCCACCAGACCAGGATGGAAAATAATGACTTTTTTCCTTTTGCTTCCCTTCTTTCGTCACGCTGCATCGGTCTGCCATTGTGCATCTTTCCGTCCCCCTTTTTGGGTTTTACTCTCACGCTGCCTCCCTCCCTCCCTCCTGCTCTCCATCTCATTCTTCAACTGTCTTCTGTAGAGAAGAGAGGAGATGGTGACTTTAATTTACATAAAGAGATTTAGCGGCGGTGTAATTCCCAGCACCGTGCGCTTTCTCATGCTTACTTTCTGTCCTGAAAACTCGGTGCCGGAGGAGCTCCCCAGAGGAGGCCGGCGGGGGAAACTTAGATACATTCATGAATATTTGCACCTCTTTAAGCTTGGTTGACTCCTTCCTGTGGGATTCACGGTGCACCGATGCCTCGTGGGCCACTCAAAAACAAGTTTGTGCAGAAAACTCAGTGGCGACTGGTTGACAGCCATGGTGAATGGTGTTTTTGAAAATTGTGGAGCGTCACGGCTGATGATCAGACAGAAAGAAACAGAAATGTTTTCTGTTCTTCAGTACTGAGACAAAGACTGATGGGAATGACTAACTAACCTGTGCTTGCCCACATTAAAATGCATCACTTTCTATTGATCCTCTTGAAATTCGCCAGACGATTTGACGGAGCGTTTAATCAGACAAATCCTGCTCAGTCTGAGGATGTGACTGGCTTCAGAGTTTTCTCAGTGAGTCACTTTGGGAATTTAAACTTTGACTTGTCTGCAAGTCTCTGCAGTGTGTTTGAACTGAAGGTCGCCGTCCAGTCAGTGCGGTTAACCACCGACTCGGTTTTACTTCCTGGTTTTGGTGCAGACAATCGGCGCTTATCTTTCCCCTGATCTCACTCCTTGTTTCCTGCCTCTGCTGAAAGAAAAAAAGAAAGAAAGAAAAAAAAAACTTAAAACAACTCTGCTGCAGCGGTCAACACTCCCTTGTTCGATTGGCTTTTTCTATGTGAGGTTAACTGATTCATGATTGCGAAAGTGCAAAGTTTCTTGTCTGCGACAAACTAAACATACAACATGACAAATATAGAAGGAAAAAAAAAACAGTGTATGATTTATTTGGTCATGCTGGCGTCCACTGGGACTCATGAAAAACTAAAACATCTGATCAAAATCTCAACCATGGTCACAATTTGAAAAGCTGTTTCTCAACCAGGTTGTAAGTTGAAAAGATCTATTAAAAATCTATTAAAATCAGCATTTAAACTCAAGCTAAGTTGAAAATTAAAATCATGGCCCCAGAAAACACTAAGTATCAGGTGTCAGTACTGAATAGCTCCACCTCTCTTGCTAATCACTTTGAAAACCCTAACCCTGATCTCGAATTAATCATTTTTCCCTCTCAAGATGAAACCTTTTTTTTCTAAACAGTTCAGTTATTTAATGTATTGTGTGGTTAATAAACCCCTGGTGACACGCTTAGCTTCAATCATCAGATTCAGTCGGGTGTTGCAAAGTGTGAGGATGGGCTTGTCATAAAATGCACCACTGGTCTTGCCGTACCCCAAGGTTGAACTTTTGCTCTCTGCAGAATGAACCCGAGCACATGTGACTCCCAGTTCGGGTCTGGAGTCATTCTTTCTCTGCTTTTTAATGTGGAGAAGTGTTTAAAATGACGATCTGCTGCCCTTTGACTGCTTTCACACCTGAATGATGTTGACTAGTTGTCACTACGGTGACGGTACCTGAACCATTACGCCTTTAATAATCATTTCAATGTGACTAAAATATCTGTCGCACCGTAAATGGAGAATCCTTCAGAAATAGTGAAATCGTTTTGTCGGTGTCGCTTCACGGGTTCGGTCTTGTGGAGACCGTATTTTATTTGAGGAGATGGTTTTGTGCTTTGACTTTCATCCTTTGTCAGACAAGATCATCTGAGCTCACAATGAATGAACTTCAGACTCTGGTCGTCTTTTTACAGCTGAGCTCATCGTACAGCTTCCAAAAGACAGTGAGGCCATGCATCCGGTGCATAATGAAGTGACGTGAATGTCACCTTGCTTAAAAGAACTGAATTTGGAGTTTAAAGATGTCCTTGATGTCCTAGTCTGGACACTAAATTTCTATATTGAGTGGAGGGTCTTTCACGTCGAGACTCTAGTTTTACAGCATGTTTTACAAACCCTCCTTTTACTTCGATCAGTAAAGATGCCGCTGCCTTTTCACACTTTCAGCCTCGAGAAGGAGAAACCGATCGCCTCGGTTTCTGCAACGGGACTCAAAGTTTGAACAGTCGGGAGGTTTTGTGTGTTTGTGGTAAATGGGTCATTACAGTGGCAGGAACGGCTTCCCGGGGACATCTGCTCTCCCTGCCCCACATTCACATCAAGTGCAAGACCTTAAAAGAAAGGTCAGTTAAATCAGGTGTACTATTTATTTGTCAGTAAACGGTTTGGGCGCGCGCACACTCGATCACACAAAGGTCAGCTGCTCCCCGGGGCTCCTCTGACTGCAGCTGTGATCAACCGGCTGCACCTTATGACCAACCCAACATGCGGCCTCTGCCACATGTTTTCCTTCTCCTTTAATCTTCCCTCTCATTCCCAAATCTCGTCGCTATCTGCAAATTACAGGTGCAGGTCAGACTTAACTATACAACGTTATTTATGCTTACTTGTGATGGGCTGCATTGAAAATGTGGATGTTATCCGACATGATTTATCAGCTGTGGACCCCCTTTTGAAAAATGTGGACCCCCTTTTGAAAAATGCTGGCCCCAATCGTGGTCCATTCATGCAAAGGTTTACAGAGATATCTAATCAAAATTTTACTATGAATCCCAATAAAAAATGAAACGGTTTTATGTTTCCGTTTCTGAATCTATTTCCGTCTTCCTAAACTCCCAAAACAAAAATCTTTCTCGGTCCCCAACATCCAGCTAATATATTTATGCTAGCTGTTACACTGATGTATACGATAAAATCTAATGAAGAGGCTTTCAGATGCTGTATCACATGTGGCAGTTCTACTTTGTCTAAAATGGCGAAACATGACAAAGAAGATGGACTTCATTTTGTCACCAAACTAAAATAAGATACAACACGTTTTGGACTTTTATTTACAAAAAGTTTAATCTTCTGCTCGTCAGACATTTGTGATGCAAGGGGCAGAGAAGAGGTTTCACTGACACGACTCTGAAACAACTGATTGGCATGTGTGGTACCTGCCGGTTGTCATGGAAACTGTGTGACCTGAAGATGACCACGTTGTGCTGCAGGTTTCATAACGGTGAGCTTCAGAGATTTATTCAGCGAAAGTTGAATATGGATCCTCGTTCAGCCATGCGTTCAGCCACTTAGAGAAATTGGCCTTCAAGCTACATCACTACATACTGCAGGCAAACAAGAAGTCATGAATTATTGAAATGGTCGCTCTGTTCAACTTAGAAAAAGTCAAGTTTAAATAAGAAATAATGGTTCACGTTAGTTTTTTTTTTTTTTTGGAAGGGGGGGGGGAATTTTAGAGTTTCTTTTGCATGTGAGGCCATTCTGTTGCTAAAGTTAATACCAAACCGGAGGCAAAAACTTGATTTCCCAAAAATGTTTCAGTGTGAGACCTATTAAACCTATTCGATTACCTCACACATCTGCAGCGGAGGAGCTAATAGCAGTGGAAGGACTGGGTATTTATAAAGCTGTGTGAAAGGTGTTGTGGTTGTGGCGGCCTCTTTTTTTTTGTTTGTTTTTTAAATCTAATTCTCTCAGCTTTGTAGGAAGCACGGATCCATCTGTAACAGCAGGTGACGAGCGCAGCTCCCAGCAGAGTGGAGTCAGTCTGGCATATTTAAGGAAATGAACGCTCTAATGGAGCGAGCTGCTCGGCTAAATTTAATTAAGGTGAGAATTGCTCCAGGCAGATTTACTCAACGCATTTGGGCAAATATTTGGAGAAGCATTTATGAATCAGGCCGTGCGATGTTTGGTTCGGCCTATCATAAAGAAATATTCTGCCAGTCTTTCTGTGTGAGGCAAATGTTGAGCAGCAGATTAGAACTGGCACAAAGTTACTTTGTGTTTCTACAACCTGTGCTGCCTCACTTTAAATGTCACTTTCTAACATCCATGAGGCACCAACAATGAGTCAACTGGCTGAGCAAGACTGTTTAAGCCATGCATAATGCTTATTAGGTTGAAAGGTAAAGAAATTTGTGTGAAGTCTATAATTTCTCTCTAGCAAATTTTATTAGCAGTTTATTTACTTTGAGAGTTTGGGAGACAGAGTTGAGGAGACTACCTGCAGCCCAACAGAACACTTTCAGGACCAAATCTTTTTATAATTCCAGCACACCATCAATTTACGACGGGAAATCACTGCTGTGTGTTGAAGCCTTGGAAGAGCCCGTCCACATAGCCCGGAAAAGGTGGCCCAGATTATATTTATCCACTGCATGTTCTATAGAATTGACAGAACAAGGATATCTGCATGGGATAAATTACCTCCACTGAAATGCTGACGATATGTATTCATTTAAACCAAAAAGACAAACATAAATACTGTGCCTGGTAACAAAAAATGAGTAAAACTGAACATTAACAGTCACCAGAGACCAAAAATCCACCACAGATCCAAAAAGCAAGAAACGTCCTGTGCAGGATGAGTGAAATTTTATTTTTGCGATGCTTATTTGGGATTTTTGTAGCTCAGACCCACATAGTACAAATAAAATGATAATAAAATCTGACTGCTAGCTGGGAATGCAGCTGACATAAAATCACACATGGTGCCCCGTGATGAGTAGCAGAAGTTGAGTCAGAGACTCCTAAGCTGCTCCTTTGAAAGTGTTTTTAAGCGAAGCTGCACTACTTCGACCTGTCTTTCATTATTTCAGGGAGTCAAGGCCGGTTACCCTTAAAAAAAATCCTTCAATTTAAAGAAATCAAGCGCATAGCCTGAAATCCACTGATCGAGCTGTAAAACCGAGGCTAACCAACAAAGCCTGTTGAGTAGCTGTGATGAATGATAGAACATTTTCCAAAGTGGACGGGTTTGTGTAAGTAAAGAGGTTGAGAGGCTTTTCAGGTTATGTAATGGAGACGATCATCTTTTTCTCCATAAAGTTCACCACCAAGGCACTTGGACGAGTTACACAAAGTGGTAGAAAACATGCTAATGGCTACTTAAATGTAAATCTCTTCCTCTGATCATATTGTGCGACCAAGGCCAATCCACAAACACTCAGAAGCTTGAATGTACTCCAGTCATCGATCCCATTTCTGCTGGTACATCCATAATCTGAAAATGGAGATTTAAAGCTAATCCATACAAAGCACTACTGACTATGAAGCTTTAAGCAGCTCTAATATGCTGCTTTGAATGAGGAAGAAATATCTGGTGCCAACCAAACTTTTATTACCTTTCAGGACAACTATTAACTCCCATCTGCTTCTCCCTCATTCTTTTGGGAGTCTGTAATGACTTGCGTGTGTGTGTGTGTGAGTGAGTGAGTGAGTGAGTGAGTGAGTGAGTGAGTGAAGTGGACAAATGCAAACAGGAACACAGGAGCAAAAGCAGAAACAAATGGGGACAAGAAAAGTGGAGAATAACAAGAGGAACCAGCAAGGAGTGACTGAAAAAGAGTGAATGCTGGAACAATAGACTGCGTCTGATTGGCTAAGAGGTTTAAACAGCGGAACTAGGAAAACAATAATAACACCTGGAGTAAATAATGGGCATAATCTAACTAAACTAAGAGCAAACTTACCGAAGTAAAACAGAACAAGGCATATCTAATCACAATAAGAAAGTATGGAACAACAAATGAACAAAACTACAAGCCCAGAAAAACTCAAAGCAACCCAAGAGTCTGACAGAATCAAAATATTACTGATGCTATAGATTGACTCACAATTTCTGAAAAATAAACATTAAATGAAAATTCTCATTAAACAGCAAATTAGAACTTTATTTACTTTTTTGAAAAGTGTTTTTGGTGATTTTGAGCACAAAACTGAACGTTATAACAGTAAGAGGAAAATATCAAATGTCTGATCTGGAGATGAGCCTGTCAAAACACGCCATGGAGCCTCCGCACGTTCAGCGTAAACTGCATAAAGGAAAGAAAAGAACAGGAAGGCAAAGAGTTAAAGAAAGAAGTGTGAGAGGATAAGTCGGAACGGCATGACGCAACAAGTTCACATCCTTACCAACTCAAACTAATCAGTGCCTCTCTCACGCACACGTGGGCTTAACGATGTTTTCGTTTATTTTGGAGCGCCTTAAGATTTCTTCTTGTTGATGAGATTAAAGACATTCCCCAGGTTTGATTCCTGTGCATTTTTTCTTCTTTCATTTGTTTTCTTCTTAGAAACAAATGGGGAGATTTATTTCCCCCTCCCACCACCATCATTATCATCATCATCATCATCATGCAGCAGCAACCTGTTTAAATTTGTCATGACATTATGAAAACTCATAAAAAAAAAACAATTACAGATTACATAAGACCACATGGCGGCTTGCCCACATAAACAATCGGTCTGATGTCGACTCAAATCAGCCCGGTAGTCAGTCGCCGTGGCGATCCCTGATTTACAGCTGGGAAAATATTACAAATGAACATTACAAGTGGATATATTTCCAATCAGATTAACAGCATCAGATTCACACCAGAGGTCAGAGGAAACCTTTAAACAACTTAGTCCGTGAAATAGGTTGGGTATAATAAACTGAAATGGTCATGAAATGCACACAGGACCAAATTGTAAATAAAAAAAAAAGTATTTAAAAAAAACCTGAAGATACAATGGGGAGAATGGGACATGAAGGAAACCTTATAGGAGAGAGATATGAAGAATAACGGATGTAACCTGCTAAGATGTTAAACCCTGAAGAGCTCAAACATTGAGATGGAAGAGACACAGCAAACAGAAGAGCTAATCACTGGTGACTTGGCGCAGCTGGAGAAGGAAGCAGGCAGAGGCAAGTGGGGGAAATGAGAAACATCTGGGGAGGGAAGCAGAACGGCAGGCTGAGGGAAAGGTCAAAGATGAACAAAGCAGAAAAGAATAGAGGAGGGCAGGGGAAATCCCTGGAACTGGCATAAACAGAAAGTAATCCAAGGCAGAAATGAGGGGAATAAATGAACTCGAAGATTACATTTATTTGTCAAGCTGTATTGTTTATACACAAGGAGTGGAGACGTGACTGCAGCTTGGAATGAAAGAGGACCGGAAAGGACGTATGGAGGGACAGCAGAGACAAGTGATGCAACAACAGACAGGATTAGCGACGGCCTCACCGGAGGCTGAATAAATGAGAGATAAAGGGAGAGTGAAGGAAACAGAAAGGAGGTTGAAACCTGCGGTGGCAGTATCGTGGTCGGAGAAAATAAATCTGGCTCACTGTGCAGAGACCTGCAAGTTATCTGAATGATTGTTGCATTTTAAAATATGATAATGCTAGTTATGTGAAACGGCTACACGGTTTTGAAAGGCTGTATTTACTGTTATTATTATTATTATTATTATTATTATTATTATTTAACAGTTCTTTTTGCAGCTGAATAGCTGACGATATAAGTCATAAACCCATGTCATGTAAACATAATTTTTCTTGTCTTTTAAATATTTTATTTTATTTATAGTTCAATTTCTGGTTAAAAAACTCATTTTAGACTTTTCCCCCTCTTGTTTTGCCCCCTTCCTCTCCCTTTCTTATCACATCACACCAAACAACTTAATGGTCTGGTGACCAGAGTTTTCCAAACCTAATAAGGCGACAGAGAAGACTGCAGCCAGAACTTGGTAACATTTCACATACTCTGCCTCCTTCATGAGAGTTTCTCTGCTATTTTTTATTCATTTTGCTTTTTCTAACTTTTTATTACTTAGGCTAGAAACTGAAGAGATTTATCGCAAACATTTGCATCGACAAAACTCTGCCGGACTCAGGCCAGCAGTGCTTCAGATGAAAATAACACTTCTCGATCATCTGTTCGCCCCGCTGTGATAAACTGTCTGAGTTCACGAGAAACCACCTGCCTCGGGTTCGTTGGAGCTGAAGGTCGCATCGGGTGCCGCTGAAGTGGGTTGGCTGCTTTGGAAAAAATATCAGACTTTGTTGTGCAAGAAACTTAACTGTGGCAAAATAAAAATAAAATAATTGAGGACTTGTGTTTTTTTTTCATTTAAAAAATGTATGGTAAGAGCAGTATTAAGAATATTTAAAAGTGCCAAGAAACTCAAAACATGCATTCAGTATGGAAAAGCCATTTGTTGTTTTTTTTTTGACAAGAGATTATTTATATTAGAGGATCATTTATATTAGAGTATAATGGAGGTATTTTCAGGATAATTTCACAAAGGTTTGGCCAACAGAGGTGGTGGCACTCAAGCTATCCATCACCTTGTAGTTTATTTTACATCCTGTGTTGAACAGGCTCCCTTTCATTTCTGTGATCTACGGCAGTTGGGACGACACTTTCATTTTCTCCTTTAAAAACAACCGGCTAAGTGGATATTCCCTAAGCTCCCCGTGGTTCGAGGCGTCGGTGGAGATTCGTCTCGACATGCCGTGTTGTTTGTTGCCACTTGAGATCAAATCTTAGCAGGAGGGGAAAAAAAAGACAAGGATTAGGGACAACAACGGCGCGCAGTCAATTCAGTGACTATGACAGATGGCTTTGGCGGGCCCACCAGTCAGATGAGCCAACACAGGTGTCGATTGTGTGGCGGTGTCAGGTTTCTCAGGTAACAGAATATGCTGATGAATTGTCCAGTTTTAGATTTTCTAAAATAGGAAATGTCCATTGGTGTCCAGAATTAATGTTGCAATTACCACTGGTTCACCAAAACTTTATTCCCTACATGGGTTTTTACACCGTTTCATTTTTCAGCAAACACAAATGGCAAATTACCAAACAGTTCCTGTCATCTGTGGTTTGGCAGTAGTTTGGGTGGCGTGACAGATGGAATAGCTTTTCGGCAGCTGGATCACTGGAGTAAACCCAAACCCTTGCATAATAAAGTTAAACACAAATTGAATATGTGGAGAAAAGTGGGACTTTCAGCCTCTGCCATTCACTGATGCAATTTTGTTTTTCCATGATATGTATCGCATCTACAAAGTGATGACAAGATAATTTCCCAAACTGAAACAGATGTCGTCTTGACTGTAACTGTAACTACAGGCCTTATGCTGGCAGTCTGCATCCGCTGGAGTGACACATTTTGAACTCAGTCTGAATACAAAGTAGACGTGTCCTGAGACAGATCTGGGCCAGCAGTCTGAAAAAAGCCCTTGTCTTTTTTTTTTTTGCTAAGCAGATCCAGAATGAACTGCTTCAGATGCTTTGGGTGTTACCAGAACTGGCACCGGTAAAGGGCAGTGCTATTCCGAAATGCAATAAACCCCCCCCAAAAAAACAACAACAACAACAACGTATTGAATGAGTTCATCTGCACAACAGGAAATTGAGGAAGTGTCAAATCATTCCTCATAGAAAACCCTGGCGAGAGCGCATGCTGGGTAATGAAGAAGCTGATTTATGTCGGGTAATTGCCTCTCTGAGAAGTGACAGTCACGGGAGCGGCGGCAGATGAACCGCTTGAACAAAATGCTGCACGTTACGGCATTAAGATAAAATCGATGAAACGGGAACAAGAGGAAAGGAGAAGAAAAGCTGCTGAGCGGCTTCTTTTACGCCAATATGGCTGTCTCAGCAGCGAGTCAGCGCACTCTCCTTAAATCATAGTAAGTTAAAAGCAACACGGGGATTTAGTCACCAACTGTTGCAGTGCCGATGGGCTGTGTGGATAACTTACAGCGTATCATGGGGAAGCTTTGGAGAGGAATGTGGAAAGAAATATGAAAGAAGGCGCAGCTGAGAAAAATGAGTATCAACAGAGATGAACAGTGTGTTTCATGGCGATTCAACGCCGCAAATTGGTGAAGCCGCAGGTAGTCCGGGGTTGACTCGTTTAATTCTGCTAACCATTTCATCTCCTCCCAACTGTCAGCAGCTACGGCGACACGCTTTGACAAAACTGGCTGGAGTCCATTTCAGCTTTTCATTCCCGTGTCTTCAACCCGTCTCTCCAGCTCTCGACGCAGCCCTGCTGTCAAAAATGATGAAGCTTTGGCGAGACCGAGGCGGTTGCGTCCTTTCGACACAACACTCGGATCCCTGTTCGACCCTCTCAGTCGGCGGCTTTCATTCTCTGCCAGGTTCTCCTGTCGCCATCCGTGTTTAAGAAAAAGACAGACCAATTAGCTGGCACACAGGAAAACCTCAGAGCATGCTAATCGGGCCTGTAGCGTGCTTTCTGACCTCTTCGTTCTTTGCTCTGGTCCTGCCTTTGTGTGCGGCGCGAAGGGCCGAGGGACATCCTGTCACCGACTGAATAGTGGCTGTTCATCTCTGAGTACAGCTGTGCCCTCAGTAGCCTCTCAGTGTGACCCATATTCCTCCAGAAACAAGCCTGGAAACTTGTTAATGTGCTTTACAGAGTGGTCTTTCTTCCGTCATCCGAGAACAAAGATATTCAGTTAAATGCAATAAGAAAAAAAAAGAAAAAAAAAAGTAGGGTCAATATTTCACTTCTGAAAATTACTGATTGATTCAAATAGGAAGTTCTTGTTTTGATCAAATTATTGTCTTCCTTTAATTGTGTTTTTATACAGCTACTAAAGATGAAAAGAAGGGCCTGAAGACATAATAACCCTTTTAGTAAAAAAAATAAATAACGATTTGCAATGTTCTTTTTGCTTAAAGCATCAAGAAACACAAAAAATAAGTTACAAAATCAAACCTTACAAACCTTATCAATGCGCAATACTTTGATTACATGGAAAAGGTTAATAGTTCTCAGGTTTGGTTTTCACAACAGCCGAGGAATGTAAGCTGTCTGAGAGCATCAGAAGTCAAATTTTATAAAAACAAACAAAAAAAAATGAAACAAAATAATAACCCCAAAGGCTTCAAGGGACAGATAAAGGTCAAGAAGTTACAAAGAAGTTTCAAAAAGAAAACACAGAGGTTGAATTCAAGTCAGTTCAGTTTATTTATAAAGAGCCGACTCAGAATGGATGCGATCCTCAAGGCACTCGACGATGCGTTTAGGTTCAATTCATATCCACAAATACACAACCGCTAACACCATCAAATCATCAAACCATCAGGCTGATTCAGAGTGAGTTGGGAAAATTTGCAGGGTTTTTTTTTTTTTTTTTCAAAGTTTGTTCACCTTCCTTTCTGAGGAAACCCAGCAGTTTGTATAAAGTCGCTTATTTTGGAGTTATTCCTGTTACTGACTAACCATGCAGTTTGCTGACTGCATCGTCCTTACGCAGCGGACTTCAAATGTCTGTTTGTTGGTTCCACAAAGGCGTGTAAAGCAAAAACAATTTGCAGTGTTGAACGATTCAAAACGTTGAAAATCCAGACAGAAAAACCGGGGAAATGAATATTATAATTATATATAGCTATATAGTTTTTTACAGCTTTTTACAGAGTGCTGCAAACTGCTCTGCCGGAATGAAGTCCTCAACGGCTTTGGATCGACTCGAGCCGAGATGAACCCATTAAAATAACCGAATCCCGGCTCATTTTGTCCGCAGCAGCAGCAGCACAGCAAGCTGACTGGCATTAAATCCCACCCGCCTGATCAATATTTCCCCTGTTCCGACAGGAAATGCGATTAGCCTGACTCGCTGCGGCTCTCCTGCTTCTTGTTCCATTAAACCCGGGGGAAACGCTCGCAAACGCTTTACTGTAAGTAAACACTTATTGCATTTGCACACACCTGGATGGATACAGTTATGCATACATACACATACACGCACACGCACGCATACCGACATACAGTCTCGTGGTAAACGGGATCTCTGGGCCTTGACTAAAGCAGCACTCAGGGAAAGTCAAGTGGTGACTCAGCAGACAGATAGGAGCTGAAGCCAAGACGGGAGGGGACGGCGGTGCGCAGGAGTAATAACATTAAAATCTTGTAATAATAAAACTGTCAGAATGACCAACAGAGTTATTTGTTATTTAGATCAGAATCCCCCCAGAAGTCTGTTTCTTTTTGCACGTTTGTGAAAACAGCAGGTGATGCATGCTTTCCCTCCAAAATGTTTGATTACCTGAATCTCAGAGGAAACAATGCCCCTTATTGCGTTTTCACAGCTTTCTTGTGCCACAGATGATTTAAAGACTCAGCATGCAGCTTCAACAGGTTCTTGTTGTTGTCGTTTCGTGCTCCTGTTTTCATTTTTGCGCTACGACCTTAATAATGAGGTTGGGACTCCTTATCTTTCTACTTAATGAAACACATTTCAGTCCAAACCCACAGATTAAAAATAGACTATTTTTCTCCCCCGAGAGGTAAATCCGTCAGATGACATTTACTGCGCTCTAAGCGACACTTGCGGCGGCCGAGCGTCGTCTGTGCGACTGATCGTTTTTCCCTTCTTGCTGCGCGACAACCGGGCTGGGAAGCTCAGAGCCCTCACAGGATAAAATTCCCGTGCAACAAATGACTTAGCTTGTTTGTTGTCATATATGAAAACCAGTCCGATTGGAAAAAGCAGCCGTGATCGGATCGGATGGGGGTTTGGGAGAATGGGGGAGTTCGCGTCGCGACGTGTTGCAGACACGAGGAGGTCGTCCATCATCGTTTGTTAGGCGGGCTGCGGGAGCTGACGTTATTGGATCAGAACTGCTTCATTACGCCTCCACAGGACATGTTCTCCCTCTAACGACAGAGAGATGGAGGGAAGTGAGAGGGAGGGGAGGGCAGACGGGCCAAAACACAAGAAAGGCCCCACGATGACAGGAGGAAAGGGAAACGAAACTGCTGGATGCAAAAGACGTGGGAAGGAATGTTTGGCAAAGGGGAGAACATGAATGTGATCTAATGAATGGAAGCAGCCTTCAGTGGTTTTAATTAGTTATTAATTAACTAGTTATGGAGCTTGTTATGGAGATGCAGTTCATCTTAAATACATTTGAAAAGTGGTTTGATTTTTATGATTCATGTTTTGAAAATTCACCATTTCTGTAGATTTAACACACACAGTTTGAATTTTAGAAGTTTTTTTTTTTCTATTGTTTGATTTGGGCCTTTTTCAGAAAACAAGAAACTCTTAGGCAGTTTTTTTTTAAAATTGGAATATTAAGAATAATAAATGTAATGTTTAAAATGCAAAACATCAGCCTACCTGAAAGTATGTACAGAGCACGCTCTGTACATACTCCTATTACAGTTCGATAATTACAATGTAATTACCAAGTAAGTACTTAGTAAGTTATGGTGTAATACTATGCAATTAAAACAGTTTAACAATGCCTACGTTACCCAATGTTTACAAACTGCTTTGGCAGTAAATAACCAGAAATATTACGATTGAATTTAAAGAAGTAAGACACAGTGTATTGCAATGAAATTAAAACTCATTTTACAAGGTGGCTACAATCAAATTACTGTTTAACAATACCTAAGTTACCCCATGTTTACCAATGGCTTATGTGGTAAATTGTCACATATTCATTAAATTTGAACAGACAGGGAAAATGTTTAACTTCCGAGATGTTAAACAGTAATTACCATTTAACTTGGCTTGTACAGGTTTATGTTAACCCATCTATAAACTAGCAAATTCTTTATCGATGCACGTGCATCGATAAAGAATTAGAGAAACAGTGCAGTCAGCCAGTCATGTTTCTTAGATATTAACATGTGACACAGGCAGATCACATGTTTATGTTCACCTTGCTCATAAAGTAACACCAGTAATACTTGAATATTATCAAATAAAACACAACAAATTACCCAGAAAGTAAAGGGACACTGTACAGTTAAAAAAAGTCCATCTGTAAAATGCCTCAAGGACTCTGCTGTGATTTGGCGTTGCGTAAATAAGCCGAATCTATTTGACCTTGTGACCCAGTGACCTTGTGCAGGGCGTCAGAGACTGTTAGAAAACTCTAAACTCAGCTTTCCATCCAACGACTGTGTAGATATTAACGTCACTGAAAACCTTCAATTAGAAGTCCTATGATACCTTTAGATATTAAAACTTAATTGATGGGAGTGAGGAAATGAAAATACAACCATTACCATAAGACTCCACCTCAGTTACCAAAGGCAGTCCTTCCAAACTGCTCAGCCTCCATAAACATATTTCCACTAAGCCAGTAACTAAAGTTCAATGAAAAAAAAACTATTATCATTAAAAATTATTACAGAATCAAGTTTTTACAAACAAAGTTCACGTGAGTATTAACAGATGATCATAATTCAACTGTTGAGTTTGCTGTGGAAATTCTCAAAGCGGCAGTGCCATCTAGTGGCGCTACGTGGAGACGCATCTATTACCAACACGCCTGCCTACACATGAACCCGGTGAACCGACTGGACAAACCCAGGAAGCTTAACACAAATGTTTTGGATTATGGTTACCGAACCAATTCTATGATTAACGTGAGAAAAAAACTGCAACACAAAGCATCTCTAATGGAAAACCAAGTTGTGCAAACCTAAATCCCAAAGCATGTAAGATCTGGTTAAAACATGCTGAAATGTGTTTCCTTAACCAACTGGGTCCAAATTAGATCCCATCAAAAAGCCCCCGACACCCTGATTCAGCTAAATGAGGCACATGTTTCTATCTCAATTAAAATCTGTGCTCCAAACGAGAAGCTTCGCCGGCCAAGACGGAATGATGCGTCATGCATGGAGTTATCTCAAATAGCATTTTAATGAACAACACAATCGGAGCGAGGCCTCCGAGGGCCCCGAGAAGATTAAAAACAAGTCTGCAACATATTAGGCTAATACAATTAGAAATCAATTACACTCATTATTTCCGCAAAAATAAATAAACAAAGAACTCCTGTGAAATGATGATCGTGCACCGCAGCACTTTTATTGGCTGCATCGATCACCATAAATGTTTCAGCAATAAAAGTCTTTTTTTTTTTTTTTTTAAATCACATCAGCATCGGTGCTGAATGATCAAAATGGTTTGTGTTAATCCACAATCCAAGTGCATATATGCCATATGTATACTACTGCCTACTGCTTATATATTCACCATAGTTATAGTTGTATATACTGTAGTCTGAATATTGCATCAATATTGTATTTTTAATAATGCTGCATCATATGTATATTACTGCTTGTACATTCACCACAATCATAGTTTGTAGGTATTTAGTCTGAGCATTTGCACTAATACTGTATATTATAATACTGTATACTGTACTTGGGACATGTGCAATGACAATAAAGTTGAATCTAACTAATTTTCATTTAATATTAGTAAAAAAACCAAAACAAAAGCTGTTTGACCATCCGAAACTCTGAACTGTGACAAAAAAGGGGAGATGGGGGGGAAACTGAGGAATTTTGTGAGGAACAAAATACCCAGCATAAAGTCAAAGTATGGCTAAGGCAGAAATTGGCATAACTATAATTGAGCTTTAGATTTCACAATTCTCTCATTTAAAAGTATCTCGTTTAAAATGAATGAACCTCAGGTGTTGATTTTGCTGTTCTTTTATTAACAGAATAACATAAATAACATAAATAAGATCATAAAAAGCAGTGTGACATATTAAATGTACATAGAGTACAAATACTGTAAAGTTTAAAATGTACAAATTACGATATGTGAATATGCAGTTTTCTAAGCAAACATTTCTTTAAATCAATGTGTTTTAGTTTGAATATATGTATATATTTTTTTCAACTTATTTGGATTTTTACACATTCAATTTGAGGTAAGAAAATAATATAACTTAAACAAGCTTTTTAAAATGCATAAATGCATGAAACTCTACTTGATTTAAACTTTATAAAGTTTAAATTTTCCACCAAATTTTTTTAAAAAAAGTTCCAATTAAATATCAATTTAATGACAAACTGCTACAAACCAAGTTGATGAAATGACTCCAAAACAATTTGCATCAGTTGTAAATTTTATTACATTTTTCAAATTCATAACAGGAAGAATATATAGCAATACAGGCCCCATGAACAAAAAACAAAACAAACAGAAAAAAAACTTTTTCTCATAACACCACACAACCTGTAAAGTTGAAACATCACTCCAAAGGTTCTATTAAATACTCTACACTTCTTCTTGATTTAGTGCATGATGTCATCAGTAACACCAAGGCATACACGCTTTTCTGTCAACTCCAAAAAAAAAAAGAGAAAAAAGAAAAAAGTACCGCGCCCCGCCCGTCTGTGAAGCTCCTTCCTTATTTCGTTCTGATGATTGAAGTTTTATGGCTTAAGACTGTTGCAACCTTTGCACATCGTTCCCTGTGAGCGCCTTTCCTTTCCCAAACGAGGCGGCCAGCATGCAAACGCAAAGCATTCCTCCAGGGGGCCTGGAACAGTAAAACAAGCAGAAACAAACTGCGGCAGAGGACAGGATACATCATCTTAGCACTACGAGCAGAAAGAACAAACATACAAATCATAAAAAGAAAAACAAAAAGTTTACATTATATCATAAATATAAGAACAGTGTGCTTGTGGAAGAGGAAGGACGACGCGAATGTTCAGAGCAAACGTTAAATATTCAAACGGAGCACGATTCAGTGTGCGTGGTTAACACTGATCAGTGTGACTTGCTTGACTTACCAGACCTTTTTTTTTGTTCTGGATTTGTAAATATATTTATTTTATAAGAAAGTAAAAAAACAAATCTTTTTGGAAAATTTAAAAGAGATCGATACGCGTCTTTTCAAACCGACTGCATGATAAATTTATGAACCACGGCTCGGTTTGGGCGCGAACATCAACACTGCAAACGTTCAACAGATTCCAGAAGATGAAACTTGTGGGAACAAGAAAGTCTGAGGCTTTGAGTAAAGCGGCTGCAGGGATGAGTCGTCTGTCATCTGGTGTTCAAGGTGAACGGAGGATGAGGGCAGATGCCTAAACGGATCACAGACTCACTCTGCGTTCTGGAAAGTCAGTAAAATTCCTGCAGAAATAGAAATTATTATAACTTTTTTCTTTTCTTTTTACATTTTTGTTACTGTGATACTGATATCTTTATTTTGTCTCGTTTGAGCTTGCAGAAGTCTACAAATTCAACTGTTCTGACTTAAATAGTAACAATTTACCCAAAGACGTACATCTGAGATGCACTTTCCGACAAAACGAGACACTTGGAGGTGGGATTTCACAAAACGTAAAGTGCGCATCTGTACACGGCGTTCTGCTGCAAGGATGTGTGGAATGTCAGGAGAACAACGTCCTGTCAAAAGGATCGGACTTGTTGACAAAAAAATAAGTAAAAAAAAAAAGTCCCTTTCTAATGGAAGTATATAGAATAGATAGATATCTTCTTTTTGGCAACACGTGAATTTGATGAAGCGAGGATCTGTACTTTAATGCTTTATAAGTTTTTTTTATTTGTTGCATCCTTTATTAGTGTCCTGCTTCCTGTTACTACATAAACTCCATACTAGACTATCCATCAAGTTTTTTTTTTTCAAATTTCCTGGTCGGATTCCAGTTTGCTAGGTCTCAAAACTGTCATTTTCCATTAAAATTTCCCTACTTGTGGGACAAATCGCCATATTACTTTTCACTCTCTGAGTCTATTTTCAGAAAGAGGACTTGCTAATGACATCGTCGTTCACAGCAGAAAAAACAAAACAAAAATGAAGAAACAAAACATTAGACCTCTAGAGCTAAAGTCGCTGCCCAGTTGTTCGCCACCATCAGGGCAAAAACCAAAATATTCAAATGACTGCATGACATGAAGAAATAAACAATTAAAAGTAGAAGTTAAAGGCATCGATTGACAATTGAAGTAATAATTTGACATCAGTGTATTAATGATGCAGTTCTCCGAAGCCGTTGCAAAAAAAAAAAAAAGTACAAATTATAAAATTTTCTTTGAAATGAACTAAGTTTAACCCGAGTTTAAACTTTTTGTGAACTGCCATCGGGGACAGAGTGCAAAGCAGAAAGTACCGATACATTATCATAAAATTTGCAGACTTGGGACATTTCTCATTCATTTAATGGAGGAAAGCTTTTTTTTGACCAGACCAGAAATCCTTGGTTTTATTTAATCCAAGGACGAAGCACAGACATAAAAAGGATAAAGAATCCATTTGCAATAATTATAAGGTATTTAGAATATGAGGAAAGCCTTACTGATGGACTCTGACGTCGCCCTGACATTTCTTGTTCAATCCGTTCCATCGACCACAAGCACAGCTGACACAAACGGAAACAAAAATTACTCTTATAGCTATGGTGTTTGTGTTGCATGTATTTTATCTCCCCAAGTGGTGAAACCTTAGTGAGTACAGTCTCTGAAAACCTTTTTTTTTTTTTTTTTTAAATAAAACACTACTCTATGTTTTTGTATTTTATATATATATTTTACTCCATTACATTGATATGATATTGTATACTGTAAATACATCTTTCTGTGTAAATGAGTTCTTAATCAATATTATTGTGTTGTGAAGTTTATTATTATCGTTTTTTTTTGTTTTTTTTTTCTCCGTATTATATGTATTTCCGTTGACATGCATTCCACTCTGAGTAAAGGTAAAACAGACAGAACATGTTGTGGTAAGTGGGGCCTGGGATGGGGGCTGGGTGGAAGGGTGAGGGGGGCGGTCATGGCGCTGACCCGTCGATACAGACGGGTTAAGGGAAACCAGACGAACCCCCTCCCCCACCTCCGGACCCCCATCAGGCTCTTACATCGCAGGACGGCCGTGGACGCCTTCTTCCAGAAGTTTTACCGGGCAAACTACAAGCTGCTGACAAAAAAGAAGGAGCAACACTTGGCCTTTTATTTTATTTATTTTTTTTTTATTATCATTATCAAGGTTTCCCCCAGAAAACATGGTGGTTGGGTGGCTTGGCAGTCGTTCATCCAGCCGCCCGTTCGTGTTTTTGAGTTAAAAAATGTTTAAAGTTTGCAGGAAATTGGAAAAGATCACTTGATAATTATGTTATTGGACGATTGGAAGATTAATATCTGAACACCAACTACAAAGTCTTAAAAAAATGCAAACATTAAAAAAAAAAACTTAAATAGATAAGCAATGCTAAGCCTGGTGGGGGCACAAGTAAAGCCTAGTGGCCCGCCAGGCCTATAATACACTGGGGGAAACCCTGATTATTATTATTATTGTTATTTTTTCCGAAAAGAGGCAGGAGAGTGAGAACTCAGCGCCCTCTAAATGCAAGCAATTTTTGTTCAGCCTTTCAAAAAGAATCATTTTTTTTCTTTTTTGTTGTTTTTTTTTTGTTGTCCTAGCAAAATTCCCTGTCATCGTTTTTCTTTTTTATTCAAAATAAGATCTCAATATACACGATACTCTCTATTTTTATTTATTTACTTTTTTTTGACTATGTACAGAAGTGCAAAAAAGTCAACCTTTATTACCTCTTTATCGCCACGGTCCCCCCGACCTTCCCGTCTCCCTCCCCCCCGTTGTTTGCGGTTGGCAAAGTTGGAGACGAGCGCGTTGGACCGCCGCTCGCCAAGTTCACCTTCGCCCTGCCGGCTACGCCTGTAAAAGTGATTAAATATGCAGCTTGTTTTCCAACATGGCCCAATTTCCAGGGAGAGTAGAAATATTTAAACAATAGTTAACATTTGAAATGGATACAGTAGAAAATATCATCTTTACTCTAAACATCTATGAACTAGACTTCTCGATAACACCTTTTTTTTTCTTCTTTTTTTTAACGCTTATAGGACTAGGTACAAACCTTACAGTCGTTAAAATATTAGTCAGTTATTGACGAACGTTGCCACAGTGACAACTGAGCCTCTCTTGTTTCTATTGTGTCAACACTGTTAGACACTCATATAAAACATCTTTGTTCAAAGAACACACACAACAACAAAAAAAAGTCGAGAGAAATGAACAAAAACTGCATACGCTTCGACAATACGCATAACGTAGAAAATATCGAGCTTACAATCGTAACCGTACTAAAAGAAACAAAAAGAAATAGAGACACTACATGGAATTTTCGGGAAAAACTCTGGATAGGAGGACACACGCAGAAACACGCAGAAACACACACACACGCACACACACACACTGTACCTAATATACTCATTATCATAAAGATAAATATCATCGACAAAACTAAAAATTAAGAACTAATATCAAAGTATTTTCCAAACAAAATGAGCACTCCTTGTCTCAGAAGGAGAGAGAGGGTTAGGAGAACACGAGCATGACAGCCACGTGGTGTTCTGTGTGTGTTGCATTATGGCGTGGATTAGGCAGCTGCATGGTTCAAAATGGCGTGTTGCATTGTGCTGACCCGATGGTACATTCTAAGGCTTTGGATGAGTAATACAATCAGGTTTCATTTTCTTGCCGCTTTTAAGCCGTCCTTGTCCGTCAATTAAAATATGCCTGAAGAACACCCAAACAACCACGAGAGAAACAAAAAAAAAAAAAACAAACAAGCAGTTTCAGAGATCTACTCTAAACACCCGAACCTTCTTTGGGCTGGGCGTCCTGATGAAGTCAGCCCGTCTAGTCTACTCATTACAACAGTGACACAAAAAGACTTTGGCTGACTATCCGGAAAAACAGTTCTCAGGTATAAAAAAAAAAAACACTTTTAAATATGTCGGACCATATATATACACGCGCGCACTACACCGACTTTTCTTCTACGCTCTGTCTTAGAATATGCATAACCATGTATAAGAAAAACGACTTATGTTCTTGTGTTTTTTCTTCCTTTTTTTTTTTAAAGAAAACAAACATCATCAATCCTCCACCGGCAGACTCTTCTTTACAGATTTCCGTTTGGCCTCACAGCAGTTATTTCATTGTTTTCGTCTTTATCCCAGAGAGAGATTCTTTGGTCTCTCGCCCAGGCCTGCATGCAACTTGCGCTACCTTGAAAAAAAGCATTATTATTCAACTGAACTTTTTCACATTTCGCTACACGACTACCACAAAAACTTCAGAGTGCTTAAATTAAATTTGCTCTGTCACGCACCAACACAAAGTAGCGCAGAAAAATTTGGCGTGTGTGTGAAGTCCAAAACTTTGACGACCTCGAGGTTTCTCCAGCGGCTTTCGGAAAGTCACCTGCTTGTAAAATGTTGTATGAAGCGTTTTGTGGCAGAACTCCCAACACTTCGTACAAACCTGAACACGCTGTCCCGACGATGAGACCATGATGCAGGCGGCACTTAGCGGGGAGGCTTTTCTCTAGTGGAACAGGAAGGCCAATCCGAGGTCACGAGAAAATGGATGAAAGTAAACAAGAAACCAGGAGAACGACTCAATTCGTGCGTTACGACGCCTTACATCTAAATCTAACTGAGAACATGAGGTTATTTCACAGTTGTGCCATTTTAGAGCAAAGAATTGGCAAAAGGTTTCAGTCTTTAGATGCACAACAAAACAACTGCAGAAAAAAAAAATGATGCGCTACTTTGTGTTGGTCTGTCACAAAAGAAGAATAAGCGACACATTTGAGTTTGTAGTTGCAGAGTGAAAAAATGTGAAAAACATGCTGGCACAGAAAGACAGATCGTTGTGGGTGCAGGTCCAACAGCTGACAGATATTAAAGAATATAGTAAAAACAAAAAATGTAAAAAAGTTTCAATCAGTAGAATATTCGGGGTGCAATAATCAGCGGCGCTTAGCGGGAATTCCAGCTAACGACAGGTCATGTGGCTGGACGCAACATGCTGTCCTGAAAAAAAAAACAAAAAAACAAAACCCTAAAACAGACATGTATGAATTAAAGGGAATTGTTGAGTTTAAAACTTTGTAACACTGCTTGAGTACAATTCCTGTATATTTTGAGATGCATGGCACTTTACAGGGACTCCTGCAAGGTTAAAGACGTGTGCTTGAGAGATAAAAAGGTAGGCTACAAAGGTTTGCAAGACACATCACAGACATTCAGCTGCTTTCTTGCTCAGGCAAATTCCCTCATCACTGTTAGAAGAACAGAACCAGAGAAGAACAGAAAAAAAAAAAATAATAAAGAAAATCATTGTGCATGCATATGTGGTTCAGTCAGATTATCTGTTCCTTTACCTTTAACTGAGATACAAGGTGCACCTTGGTGTAAACAAATGAACACATTGACATTCGAAAAACCAACAACCGATAAACAAACAAGACAACGCAAGACGTGATTCTTGGTCAGCGGACGTACCGATTCAGTCCTGACGACTGCTCCCCCAACCCCACATGAACCTCGTGTCGACATTCAAAATGTGTCTGGTGAATAAAGGTTAGTCGCCTCTGCAAAACGAGAGGCAAGTCTTGAAATACAAATGACGCTCTTCTAATTCTTCTTCCGTTTTTTGTTTTTTTTTGTTTTCGTTTTTGTCTGTTGTTGTGTGAAACTGTGCATGAACTTCACATGAGAAACCTCTCTAGTGAGTTGCTCCTTCTACGCTAACATGCAGATGTTATTCCAAACCGGCTCGGCTCTCGCTGTTACTTGTATGAAGGTTGACTGTTAATCTTGGACTTGACACCAGCACGCTCCACCTCCAGTTCCATCTGGACAGGTTAAAAGAAAAAAAAACAAAAAAACACAGACATTTAGATTAATATTAGTCTTCTTGTTATTATGTATTACTATACCTTTTGAATCTCTGCCTTTTTGAGCTGTGAATACTTTAACAGTCTCCATCTCTAGTCCTGTCAAAGTAAATTCCCACCCACACATGTAACATGTTCAGGTCTTAAAAACATGAGAAAAATATTATCTTAGCTATGCTAACACTGCATAACCCAAGATATTACAGTCTTTGGCATATGAATAGTCTCACTTTTTTTCTTCAAAACTTAAAATTTATTCATGAATTTATGAATTGTAACTATAAATGCTGTCAGACGTGTTCCAGCATGTTAGCATGTCTCTTTTTTTCCTCCTAGCATTAATTACATGTTTGTAATAACTTTGAGAGCTTGATTTACTTGTGTTCCCCAGGTCTGCGTCCGATTGGTGGCTCAGAGATGAGTGATTAAGGAGTTCATGTTTGAAAATGATAGATTGATCTGTTGCTGTGGAAAGTAACAGCGAGAGTTTCTCTTACTTTGTTTTGCCGAGGCTAGAGAGAACCATAACAGCTCCTGCTAACGTGAAGGCTATTATCATTTTGAAACTAGTGTTTTAGACTTTACTCATTTAAATCAACCCCTTAATTTGATGTGTGGACTAACGTTCTCTGTTCTCCAGAACATTTGATGCACGATTCCATTCTAATTACTTCCCATCAGTTTTTTTCCCCATCTTTTCATCTCAATTGAAGTTTTGATCATCTTTTGTTGATTCCAAATAAATCTTAAATCCCGAGAATCATAAAATTGCGTGGTTATTCTTTTCGTGTGACAGAAGGAGCTGAGGAGATCAGAGGATCTTATAAGGGTTTATCTCTAAACATCAAAGTGGTTAAATGTAGATTAACTCTGATTAATTATAAACAATACAAGTCTAGACGCAATATAGCAATGATGATTTTTTTTATAAGAAGAAAATTTGTTTGTGCAGTAATAAAAAAAGTCACTTTTTGTGAATCCTACACTGTTTAATTTCAAGTTAAAAAAAAACAAAAAAACATCAGACAAATTTCCAGAACAAAAATGAGTGCAATATTTTGCTAACTTTTTTTTAAAAAAGAAAAAGTTTTCCATAAATTTAAGTTCTGGAAGAAGTTGGTTTGAAACCCGCTCTCTATTGGGAGGGATGTTTGTATTTTTGAACAGAATCCTGCTGAAGGACCCGATCAAAATCAGTTTTCCTGACAAGTGGCACCACGTTATTATTTCAAACCTGAGGTTTCACAAAGTTCCCAGAGCTTATAGAAGAGAAGCAGGCCGACTGCTTAAAGGTTTCTTCACCATAGTTGATGCAGTGGCGTTTGATCCAGTGGAGCACGGTGAGATCGCTAAAAGGCTAAACCCCACCCACGTCTTCAAGCTCTTTGTTTCCGTGGAGTAAAATTTATTTTCTTCAGCTCCTCAGAGAGCTGTCTGCCACGATGAACTTGCAGTGACCGGAATGAGAAAGCTTGAGAGCGATGGCACCAAATTTAACACACCTGCTCCCCATTCACTCCTGACACCTTTTAACGCAAACGAGTGACGTGACGGCGGGGAGAGAAAATGTCTAATTGGGCCCAGTTTGGGCATTTTCACTGTGTGCTCACTTTTGTCACTCATGATTTAGACCTTACAGGGTGTGGGCTGAGTTATTTTGAGGGAACTGAAAATTAACGCTGTTACACAAGCTGTAGACTCATTACACTGTACAAGTCATATTTTCAGTACTGTCCCATGAAAAATGATAAAATATTTTATTTCCCACTTTTGTTAAATAGTCCAACCTGGATTTTGTTTGCCACAGAAAACCTAATTCTTTGCCTCATTTGACCAAATTATTCTCTCCCAGTTCCTTTACTACAGACGCCGATAAGTGTGGACAACAATTTCTATCGTTTTCCTAAACATTTAGCTCCAGTGAACCGTCTACGTTGCGTTGAAATGGTTTTTGACAGGAACTGTGCAAGACACTCCAACAGGAAGAAGTACATACTGTTCTGACAGAGACTCCTACATCTGGGTCACATACTTGTGACTAGTCAGATGGTCCGCAGATATTATTGGAATCTGACAGAGAGGGGAGAAGAGAAAACGGGAAGACAAGGAAAAACAGAGAGAGTTAGCGAATGAACCGAACAAAACGAGGACAAACAGCACTTCATGTGAAAGACGAGTAGAAACAAAACCACAGACAACTAGCAAAAGATCAGAAACGAGCCTTTGTTTTCTCTTCGTGCATTATTTATGAGGAAGCGCAACAGAATCACATCATTTAAAGGAAAACAGAAAAAGCCTGAGCCGATTTGAAAAAAAGAAGAAATAAAAGTAATAATAATGTGAAAGAAAGTGAGAGGAGGCAGGAAGAGGAGCAAACCTGGTTGGCTGTTGCTGTTGCAAAGGGAACACTTGTGGCAGGTGTGGTGGCTGCAGACACAGTGGCTGGAGAAGCACCGTGCATCATGGGTACTTAAAGGAAAGATCACACAGGCAAGATGAACCACACGAGATTTAAAGCTTTTCATGCACTGTACCTCATTTCCATGTCTGTGTTCGGACTGCTAATAAACATGAGAGAAGTCTCCAGTTTTTTTTTGTTATTTTTTTTGCAAAGCAGCTGCAAGTCTTAAATTTCTCGTTTGGTGAGTGAATTTAAACATCTGCTACTGAGCTTAGCTTGGTCAGAAACACGGACTATAGATTGGCAAACAAAGGGTGAGAGGATGTTGTCCAAGTCACTTTATTCATGCATATTTCCACTCTCAGTCAGGCTGGAATCACAAACGGATCTTTTCATTAAATCCGTTAAAGTAAGCCCTCCATGGCTGCGCCGAGAACAACAATCTTCGGTGCAGACGTGCTGACTTAAGGAAAACTCAGCGTTTTTTTTGTTTTTTTTTTAAAGGGCAGTGAGGCGTGTAAAAATGAAGAATCAGAAAGATGCAACCTTTTCTTCTACTGAGGCATCCTGGCTGTTCATCCAGTCTGGCTATTCTGCTCCTTCTCCATCACATACTTTTGACATTTTAGTTATTTTGTTTTTTAACTGAATTTTTCTATTATTTGGAGCTATGTATCAATGTTTGCACCCACCTGGGACATTTTGGTAGAACTGATGGAGATGTAAAGTTGCTCTTTGTTATCCATGTGAGGTTGAAACTGTTATTTAAAATGCTAGATTTTTACTTCTTTTCTTTAATGTCAGCGTCTAAATAAGTTAATATATTAAGTTGCTAAAGATCTCACACGCACAGCAGGATATTGCCTCGGCTTCTACTCTGAATAATTAAAGAGCAGTCGCTGCAGAAAGATGAGAGAGGGAGATATATTGAATGCTGTTTAATTATGGCTCTCAAAATCGGATCAAATCTGCATTAGCAGTTACTGAGGTTTACAGAAACCGAAGATTTGAAGTCGTCCACAAATCTTTGAGCAGTGCATCGCTGCAACCAGGTTCTCCTAAATGCTAGTGAGTTGCTATTTTACGTCTTGAACAACATAAAGTTCAAAACTTAGTATTTAGAATACACTAAAGTTCATCCAGCTGCTAAAATGTTAAGTGCCAAATAAAGAAATCTCAAATTATTGTTGTAGCAAATTTAGTTCCCTCTAATATTTCTGTTGCAAATACAAATTCTCTCATGTTTTAAGTGGCTTTTTTACAGCCTGACAGTAAAATGAAGTACTGCAGAGGTTAGAGCGCTTCAGATGGAGACATAATGCAGCAGGTGAATTAAAACTGCAACAAGCATTAGGTGACTCACAGAGCTAAAAAGAATAGAAATGTATTTCTTAAGGACGTACTGCAGCAGTACAGTAAAACTTCCAATTGATATATATATAAAAAAACCTAAACTTTAATTTACAGTTTTGCAATTCACGCCGAAGCTGCCGTAAAGAGACTGTAACGTCAGTCAAAGGTTTTGCAGGGTGAAGAATGTGCTCAAAATCACAGGATGACTTAAAAGTGACAGGAGAGACCACAAAGGACTCAAACATGATTAGTAAGGAAAGCTGGCACCTACCAACACTTGTTGCAGGTGTCATGCACAAAATCGAGCCTGCCCATCATGCATTGCAACAGGGATCGGAGTGAATGGGAGGGGAGTGTGGGGAGGGAGGGGAGAAGACATCAAAGAAAAAAAAAAATAAATTTTAGAATCACACATCACCAGATTTGACCTGGACATGAACAAATCACACTCACGGTGGGTTAAACGACCAGGCTGAATCGAATTGCTCCAGCCGACCATTGATACTGATTATCAGGAATAACAGCGTACATAACAGCCTGAATTTGCCGGTCCATTAAATTAAAATTAAATACTAGCAGTGGCCTCGTTTCACCAGCGGCCTCACAGCAACTGTTTGCACCATGAAATATTTGAATGACCTCCTTCTTTGAATCCCCTAAGTGCGCTGTGGTGACCTGACAGCCCAGTGGAGTGAGACATACGAGGAACTGCTGGGAATCGATGGCGAGCTATTCTTAGGCTGTCAGATGAGAACTCTGGCCACACTGTAAGATGACTCTGCAACGTCTAGAGATGTACTCTGCAACACGGCTGTCCTTGTGTGTGCGTGTGTGTTTGATTATACCACACTCTTTAGGTGGAGGGTGCATCCTTCTTATTTTTGATGATCCAGTAAGATCCTGTCTGTCAAATGTCAACATCTGTTTAACTAAGCTAGAAGCCAATTAGGTGCCCTGATTGTCTGATCACTTGTTTTTTTTGTTTTGTTTTGTTTGCAACAGAAAGCAATTTGTAAAGAAGATGATACATCACTTGCTTGGTTTGGCCTAAAATAGCCTCCAGAGCAAATGTTTGTCAATCTGCCACAAAACTTAAATGCATGCTGTGTCTAAATATTGACTTGCAAAGGCATTCATACCCCTTGAACTTATTCTAATTTTCGCAACTGAGAACTGCATTTTGTCGCTGAAACCTTTTCATTTTTATATCCCCACATCAGATCCACTGCTCCCAGTCGCACCTAATTCACAAATAGACTCGATCTCTATTTGATCTCAGAGGTTTGATGGAGAACATGAGTAAACAAGCAGCATCACTAAGGAAGGCACCAGGCAGGTCTTTGAACATCTAGCACTATTCAGTTAATTCCCCACAGAGAGACAATTAGTGTTATTTCTATTCTATTCTGTTTGATTACATTCTACTGTCCCTCAACAAAACAAGAACGGCACAACTGCAAACCTACCAAGAGAAGATACAAATGTCCACCTAAATTGGACAGAGTGTGGCAATCAGTTAAATGACTCATGGAAACTGCAGGATCTATTGATCTATTAGTTTTACAATCCACAAATTCATTCACCAAAAGGCGTCAAGAAAAAAAAAAAACACTGTTGAAATAAAGCCGTAAGAACTCCCAGCTTGTAAAACCATAGAAAACCGACGACCTTCTGAGCTCTTCATTGAACCGGTAAAATACATATCGTCATGGTGACCTTTGCCGCATGTTTTTCCTTTCTCTTATTTTCCTACTTTTGTGTCATAGGACTTTCAAATAAAGGCCTCCAGAGCCAAAAAAAAAGAAAAGAAAATTCCCAAAATGAAAACCTGTTGGAAGCAGAAAACCAGTCGGGGCTTTAGTGAAGGTTCACCTGCTGGCTGGAGATTGACCCAAAACAATGAAACGCTTTATACCAACACATATTTATTTATTTTCTATTGAATGGCTCAGGCCAAGTCCTGACTTGAACCTCACTGATCATCTGTGCCACAACTTGAAAAATCAATGCTCTCTCTATTAAATCTGACTGAGCTCTGGATCCAAAAAGGTCAAATAGTTCCAGTCTGGCTTTTCAGCTTTTTTTTTTTTTACTCCAAATATTTCCTCATTTTCATTCCACTTCACAACAATTCACTAGTTTGTGTTGGTCTTACAAATTGAGGTTTCTGAATATTACATGAATACATTTGAGAAAAAAAAAGTTAAAGGTGTGTGAATACGTGGCTAAAGAACCATACACAGTAAAGATCATGCAAGTTGTTTAGCATGACACTGACACACACAAAAAACACACATTCAGCCATTCTTTAGTGATGCTAAAACATACATCCAGGAGTGATTGGGCAGCCTGCATTATGACGATATTTAAATAAATATATATATAAAAAAACAAAACAAGGTCCTACCTGATGGTATGAAGGCAGCCTGCTGCTGAAACTGCATGTTGGCCAGGGCCTGTTGGTACTGGAAAACGCCAGCATTGAACATAGTGTTGGCACCGTTGGCTTTTTCAAGTGCAGGTCTCTTTGGTAAAGGAGGCAAGACGGGAGGGAGCCCCTGATCAGGGGGACGACACCAGAAGAAAGGGACGGGAGAGGAGAGAGGAAAACAAAGAGTGGCGACAGCGAGAGTCAGATGAGAGAGAAGACGAGAACTCCATTAGAAAGCAAAGTTTTCACCTTGCTACAGATAATACAAATAAAACCAATTAGCAGCGGGCTGCATTAAAGTTAGGGCAGCACGTGATGTGGTGCTATCGAGCTAGATCAGCAACACTGGCAATAAACATAGCTACATGACTGGTACTAAACAGCTTCTAAAGGATAAGACATCACAATTTTATTAAAAAATATATGGACAATGATAGTACAAGATCTAGTTCTCATCATCGGTCAGTGAAGAGAAATAAAATATTTAGCGTGGGGCATGTTAATATTGTTATGACATCTTTCTCAACAATTATTCATGCAAAATAAAAAATAACACCAACATGCAAAGACTACCAAGACACTAACAAAGACCGCAACTGAAGGCTCACCAAAAGGCGATGAACTAAATTCTGAGTTTTCATTTGTGAATCAAATAATTTCTGGTGTTTTGAACTTAATTTCTGGAGCGAGAAAGTTCTCTGTAAACAGAATCGAGGCGTCTCATGAGTTCATCGCCAATCGGCGCTCCCGCAGTTTCATCAGTCAATGACATGTGTAACACCATGGCGACATGCCAGGCTAAAAGGTGAAAGGTCATAGTACCAGGTCAAAAGTTGCGTCGAGGGGTCGCTTCAGCGATTTGACAGCCGACTGAGTCTTAATTAGCAGGCAGCGAGCGCGTGATGCGGCAATGGGCCAATGGGGTTCAAGCGCAATAACATAAACCAGCAAGCGAAAGGGCATCATGGGGATGAGGGGGGGCAGCAGTGCAGTGTGGGTCGGAAAACAAACAAACAAACAAACAAACAAAATAAACAAATCATTTGAATGCAATATACACCACTTACAAGACTACAGCATGCACATAGGGTTACTGGAATGAACACACACCCGTTTACAGTTAGCGAGAAAATTCATGTTCGTCAATCGGAGCTGGAAAAAAGATATTCCTGTTCAGACAGGAGGATCAGCTGACCTTCTTATTTCAGTTCAATGAAGGGGAAAAGAAACACTACCAATCACTGTCAATGCAGGTTTAACCAGAACAATGTTTCGATGATAGTATTTGAAGCTGAAGTTTATTGACTGGGCTTTCAGGAGACTAGAGTCGATATTTCTCTGCTTAAGCCGCAAAACCCATCAGTTATCCCTCAAAGCCGAGGCTTCCTGCTCTGATCGCTGCTCATTATTTTATATACGATGTAGCGGCATTAGGTTTAGACACAACTGTGGAAAGAAACTGTTGTATTTTATTCTGCTGAATGATAAACTCAGTACTTTATTTTTGTCTTATCGTCTCCTAACAGTGTTTCCTGTTACCCACAGAAGAGTTGTAGCTGAACACACTCTAGAAAAACACAACTTTTTTGTTTGTCTTTCACGTCTGCTTTCACAAAACCTGCAGAAAACCTTAAAATCAACAACTATGGCAGTTATTAAGTTTCCAATCATCCGTCCATCGTCAGTCAATGTGAGAGGTGAGAGGTCGGGTCAAACTCGGACAAGTCGTCATTCCATCTCAGGGTGCCGATATAAGTTTATTCAAGCTATTTTTTTGATGCAGGACTTACTCTCATTTTGCATCATGGTTGTATTTTTCTAAATCTTTCAGTGTGAGATTTTTCATCTGTCTTTTATACATCTTTATGGGTGCCCATAAGAGTGGTTGGCGGCGTTCATTTTTAATTTACGGCCTTGTGACACATTATCTGCCAACGAGGTTCTTGTACCAATGACAATCTATTTGACATTATGCTCTAATCTTAATTAGGTACTTCAATGTTTTATTTACTGCAACGTATTAAACCTTATTAAGCCACTGGAGGTTATTTACTGGCAACTTTAATCTGTGAGTTTTACATGGTTGGCCCTATTGGTGCTTTACATAACCTGCAGCCGCATTGGTGTCTGTGATTTTGAATTTTAAATGAAAGCTTCATAACATATATAACATGTATAACATTTATACAATAAACAAGTTTTATTTATTTTTTCTTAATTGGTGTAAAAGTCTAAGTTTCCAAGGCACAGAATTTTGGGTTGTTACTATCTGTAATCGTCAAACTTCCAAGTAATAAAGTCTTGGAATATTTCACTCTTTCCCTAACAATCTATATACGAGTCTCACTTTCTACTCTTCTTTTTTCTTTCTTTCGATGATTAAACAGGAGTAAACACAATATGGTTTTTCTTTTAGGCATATGCAGGAACATCTCAGCACGAGAGCTAATCCTCCTCTCTGGATTTACCTGCACAATGTCATTACAGCACTGAGCTAAGCAAAACTTCATTGTGTGTCCCTAGAGGAAGCGATCTCTGCATTGCAGAAACTACACCAATTTGAGCAGTAGTCTCCACACAGTTGTCCTCTCAGCAAAAAAAAATGTTAGCACAGGCTAACTATTGACTGTGGACAGCAAAATACACGGCTAATGAAGCAGCAGAACAAGGGCGAGTGAAGAGAGGAGCAGAAGGCTCAGTCACATGCTAGCACAGTCAAGTAAGCATGTGTGTCTTTAATTGCATAGTGAGTTATAGTTGTACACTGCAGATATAATGGAGATTTTCATGAGTAGGATAGAACCGTCTTCCTCTGCACATAACAAGTTCGTTGGCATGTTTTGATTGCTCCGCATTTCAAAATTTCATAAAGCAAATCAGGAATGAGCTGGGAATAGCTCTCTGAATTTATCTCTTCCATGAGCTCCTTTGTTTTGGCGGCATCATTGTCGGACAGATACCTACCAAGGCTGCGGCGGCCGCGGCCTGGTTGACTTGGTGCTGGGCGGCTTTGATTTTGGCCTGCAGGTGAGCCGGGGGGTGAAAGTACTTGCACTTCTCCCTCGAGCAGCGGCCCTTTATGTAGTCCATGCACACAGTGACTGTGTTGTCGTTTGTGTCAATCATAGTGCTGTCTGACGGATGGGCAAAGCGGCAATCGTTCTC
Organism: Poecilia formosa; assembly: GCF_000485575.1. Taxonomy (NCBI): domain Eukaryota; kingdom Metazoa; phylum Chordata; class Actinopteri; order Cyprinodontiformes; family Poeciliidae; genus Poecilia; species Poecilia formosa. The sequence goes on from NW_006800136.1 coordinate 617,957, forward strand.
CCCTCGAGTGCAGTTGCCTCGCTGGTATTCCCGGCAAACCTGGGCGACAAACAAAACAGGGAACATTTACACCGTCCTTAGACGTTAACATAAGGACGGGACAAGATGGAAGTGATTGAGCTGCTGCTCCGTTTACAGTGCCTTGCCAAAGGGTTCACGTTTGTTGTAAACAACAGGTGCTCCTACCTGTTGTTTACAGGCACTCAGTTGGGTTGTGGTGTGGACTTGATTGATGATTTGACCTAAACCACTTCCTCGTATGTCTGGCTGTATGTTTAGGGTCTTTGTCCTGTCTCAGGTCTTTCAAGTTCTGGTGGTCTTTTAAAAAAAAAATCATTACTTCCCTCATCTTCACATGAACTTTTCCAGTGTACCTGTCCTTGCAGCAGAACAGCATGCCCACCAGGGGAGAGGCATGCTCAGGGATCAGAAAGTTACTTTTTAATTTGATCTGAACGGGGATCTCCTCCCACTCTGTAGTGTCTGTCCTACCAGATTCATTCAGAGCACAACAAACAGCTTTCCTGTCAACGGATAACTCTCCCATGTGAGATGCACACTCCTCTGTAACAATGACTTCTTTGTTGCTTCCTGATTAGAAATGTCCTAGTTGACCTGCGAGTTTATGTGGACATCCGTTTCTCTGTGACTTTGGAGTCGTGTCATATTCTGTGCCTTCTCATATTGCAGATTAAACTGAGACGGATTTCTTTGTAATCTCTAACACTGCTTAGAGCTTCCTTACAACCTCAACCCTGATCTGTCTGGTGTGTTTTGTGATCTTTGTCATGCTAATTGTTCCCTAAATTTGTATAATCAAAAATTATAGAATGAACAGAGTTAAAAGAACAACACTAAGTTGTAGTCTGTTACATGCAATTCCAATAAAATAAAATAAGAATTTGGTGGCAAAAGGACAAAATATGAAAAAAATTAGATGATCAATTTGACTTCAGAGCTTCACATGCCAGTAACCATCCAAACTTTGTGACAAACTTGTCCACTTCTGTTGATTGACATGCCGACTTGCATTTATTGAGCCTTTTTGTTGTTGTTCTCATGATGGACAGAAGGGGGCAGCATCTCCACGACCTCGGAAGGAAGCTAAGGAGGGATGTAATTGCTTCAGTATGAAATTTACTGGCTTAAGTGAGGCCCATGGGAAATATGTGGATGGTTAGGCTCTGGGGAGGCTTTAACTGACGCAATCACCTGAACACACATAATAAATAACACAGAGAGACGCACAAAACGTGGGCACACACACACACACACACACACACGCACACAAAAAAACATTTTCTCCGGTGACTCAAAGCAATGATTGACCCTAAAGAAGCATGTCTCCACCTGGCTGTTTTTCTAAGCTGCGTTTTCACCATTAGCCCTCGCAGAGTGAAACATATTTTCATGGCGGGTTGAACCAACCACCGTTTCTATGACGGCACAAGGCCTGTTTACACATCTGTTGTCTGGAAAACAACTCTGACGAGACAACCCCCGTTCACCAACACCGACTGACGTTGAAAACTGACATTACATCCGTCTTACTCCTCTTACCCTTGCTACATCTCCTTGTTGTTTTTTTTTTTCCTTAGTTTGTTTGCTGTTGTTTTTTTTTTAAGCGAGATCGCCTTGTTGTCGGGCTGATGTTGGCGGGGCAGGCAGGCAGGCGAGGGAGAACAGAAGATATTAGCAGGGCTGATGAATAAAGAGTAAGCGACTGACAGATGGCGAGTGAGGAGACAGAGGTGCCACCGAAAAAGATTAGAAGGCAAGAGACGACTAAACGATAACAAATTAGGCATTCGGGGGCGGCAGGTGTGAGCCGGCGAGCGTCTCCTTACAGTTATGCATTAGCAGGAGTTAAATCAGTAAAACTAATTCACTCCACAAACACACAAAGGGGCCCTTAATCATATTTCTGGCCCCACGGTAGCTGTCCCTGTGGGACATTTGTGTCACCAGGGCTGCAGGTAAGGAACAAATGATTTAATGCACATGGAGATAATGATGTAGTGAAGCGGATTAGGAAGAGAAGTCTGAGAGACGACAAAGAAATATTTCTGGAGAAAACAGTCTGCAAGATTGTCTTCTAAAATTGGACCTTCTGCCAGCCACAATGAATTATCTACTGACTGGTATGAGAGTTTTTTTGTTTTTTTTTTCCATTGGAATTTCTGGTATGTTTATTTTAGACGACACACTTTAGACTCTAAGTCAAGGCAGGCAAGTCTCTCTAAGATGTTTTTAAGAAATTCTGGTGCGAAAGTACAGAAACAGGCATGTTTTTTTCTTCTTCTTGTTTTTTTTTTTAAGTTAAATAAACAAGAATTATTGGCACTTGATTAAACTCATAAATACAGTGGAAAAGCTTGAATAAAGCCACATGATGGCCACAAACTTCAACACGTTTCTTTGGGTTTATCCTAATGGCACACAGCAGCACAAAACTGCAAAGTGGAAAAAATAAGTTTACCGTCATTTAAATGTGAAATTCTACCACTGTGTTTCATGGTTGGGAAAACTGGTTCAAAAATTGGTTTCCAAACTTTTTGTTAAAGATCCAAAAAGTTCCTCTGAGACAAACAGGTTCATTTTTTCCATGTCTCTTGCATTGCATGGAGAAAACTTTTAAACTGGACTCCTGTCTTAAAACAATGGCTCTCTTCTTGACACTTTTTTTTTTTGTGGATGACTCAACGAAATGTTTTCCTGTTAAATTCTCCCATCGCTGCTCTCTGCTATGTTCTTTGGTTAGCATGACGCTATTTATGCACTAATGCTCTCAAACGGATTTTTGTGTGATCTGATTTTTGCACAGCTGTTCTGAGAAATACTCAAAAGTAGATCCTGTTTACAAAATAGGTAACTTATTGAGGGATTTGATGGCATTGGATTTCATTTAGGGGTGTCAGAGTGAAGAGGACGGAACGAAAACGCATGCCACAATCCTCCAAATCAGTTTGCAAAAGAAAATGAAATCCAGTGCGGTAATTCCCTTCCAATTCACAAAACATTTAGCACTTTGTGTTGCATTTGGCTAAAAAAAATTCAGATAAAATACATTTATGTGTTATGTGACAAAATGTAAAGATGTTTCAAGAGGCATTAATACTTTCCGTATTTTACCACTTTTGCCTGTGAGATACCAACGTCAAGAAAACAGTTGTAGACATAAGTGACACCATTTTAGCCTGCAATCAAGCCTGACCACTCCTCTGTCCGTGACATCCAATCTGTGCCATTTCCTTTTCTGTTCTTGTTATCCTTGTCTGCGTTCACCTCCAACCCTCTGACGACCACAACAGGTCTGAGGATCGATTTCCGATCGCTCGCTCCATTTCTCTTTTCCCGTCATTGACCCAGTCCTCCATGTCACACGTCCCCCGCCCGTCCACCGCAATCCGGTGACTTGCTCGGCCCTTGTCGTGCCCCCCTCCCCCGCCCCCGTTAATTACCCCGCCACCAAACATCACAAGTGCAAAATGCAAGCTTCCCGGCGTCCTCACACGCCTCCTGCCTGCCCTCCAAAGATTTGGCCGTTATTCCGCTGCGAGTGTTTCCCCGAGTGCAGCTTACATAATGGATGAGATTGACTTACCGTCCAATTAGCGAGCAAGGGGAGGGGCGGTCATCAGGTTTCAAATGACTAATTGTTTTTCATCGAAGACGGGAAGTTTTATTTTTTTACACAGGAACACACCTTTTGTGCCGAACTACTTGAGATTTTGCCAAACACAGTCGTCTGCAGCCTGTTAATTGGAACACGTTTAATGTTTATTGAGAGATAATCTCATTAGTGTCGTCCCCCCCCCCCCCCCCCCCTTTACTTAATTCTTGGCAGTGACTGAGTTATGATAATAAGGTGTAGTTACTGTGACAGAAACTGTATACAAGATGCATAATTAAAGCCTACAAACAAAAACTGTTGAGGCAAGACTTTCCAACTCCTGCCTTTATTATTCAAAATAGGCGTCGGTCGACGTTTCAAAGCCTCGTCTGTTTTTGCAGCTTGGAAAAAAAGAGAGAGAGAAAAAAAAAATAAGATCCTTGGCGGGCGCGACGTTTACTGGAGCTTTGCTAATTTATTTCCTAATCTGGGGCTGATTTGGGACTGACAAAATTATAACGCTAATCCTTTTCATCTGTGTGATCAACAGCTTGAAATATCTGGGGTTTTTCTTTTGTTCTTTTCTTTTTGTCTTTCTCACCTCCAGTCTGTCTGTCCTCATGAGCTTCTGTGCGGCGGCGGCGGCGGCGGCAGCAGGTACTGGAACGCTGGGGTTGCTGGTGACCAGTACGGGCGCGCTTGGCAAGATGTCGGCGGGCATCAAGCCAGGTGACACGGGGCCAAGGTAGGGGTTAAATGCAGCGGCTGCTGCCGCTGCGGCGGCGTTGGTTGCAAGGCTGGGCGTGACTGAAAACATGGGCTGCACAACACAAAAAAGAAAAACAGATAAAATTAAGCAAAATCTACCAGAAACATACTTTCCAGATGTACAGTATTAATAGACCTTAAACTTTAATCACGTTACGTCAACAGAATTTAATTTTATCTGATGGGTTAACACCAAGTAGCACTAATGTGAGCTGAATGGAATTTTTGAATTTTTTCCCCCCCAAGTCTAAATTGGAAAAGTGTGCACATTTTAACCTCTAAACCTAAATGAAACACATTAACACCACTTGATTCCAGTTGCTGGTATCTGCATAAATTCATCTCACTATAAATCCAGATGTTCTGTGAAGGTCTCAGAGGTTTTTGTCAGAGGACATCAGTGAACAAAAAAGGCGTTATATTATGGAAACCAAGGAACACGGCAGCGAGGTGAGGGAGAAAGTTGTGACGAAGTTTCAAGTCGAGTCGGGTTGGAAGGCAAAACCCCGAGCTTTGAACACATGCTGAAAATGGAAACGCTTTGAGATATCTGCAAAAGCACCGAGATGTGGCGATCCAAGTTAACCGATAAGGGGGGGAGGGGCTTTAATTAGATAGAAGAGGAAGAGGAGAAGCAGGAGAGAGGAAGAGGAACCACAAAACGACGTGTTGGGTACAGGTGCGGCGTACGGGATCGGGCTGGCATTACGGCTTTTCCTGCTACTGCATTAACCTCATAAGATCAAAGCGTCGTGGTTCAAACCTCGACTCTGAGGCCACAAAATTATTAATTCCCCTTCAAACATATGTAATTCGTTGTTTTAACAGATCTGCAAAGGAATTTCATCCAGAGTGAGTCTTCTGCACTTCTCACTTACCAGACAATTAAAACTGTTTTCAATCATTTTAATCATGTCCATAAATGTGCACAAGATGTAAAGTAAATAAAAAATACCTCTTTGATTACAAACATGAAGATTCACTCTGGATTAAATTAAATTAGCTGGATCTACCATGAGAAATTTAGGTACATGTTTGAGATCAATTTGAATGTTTTCAGCAGTTAAAAAGCCTAGGTTTTGACTAGACCACTTTGGTATTTGGAAGTTGAGGTGCCATCGTTTTTAATTGTCATGTAGATGAAACACACGATGGGGGATTTTATGACATAAACAAGATTGTGCAGCTTTGGGGATTGTTTAGATTTTTATGAGCTGCTTGTTTTGTGGGCTAATTTTTGATTTTGTCATTAATTACGTACACACATAGGAGCTTTGTTTGTTCAAAAAACGTGGCACTTCCACACCGCTAATGAAGTTCTTTTGTTTTAAAATTATGCTTCCAATTTTGTCTCTTTTCATCTATTTGATCCATTGTTTCTATAACTTCAAAAATCCCATCTGCATATGTGAAAGGTGCTTCTACAAAGCACTGACCGATCAAGTCGAAAATACGTTGACCCAAACTTTTTTCTGATTTTTATTTGTATACATTTTTTGATCACCCAGCGTCGCTTTCCTTCACTACTGTGTGTTTTATCTACAACGATGTCCCAACAACACTTAGTGACATTGGTGAAGATGCTTCAGACTGCGCGTACTACAACGTGAATAAATAAAATCTGCAAGCGTTTGACAAATAAAGCATGTGTTGCCATCTTATGTCTTTGATCACAGCTTTCGTGGACTAGAGTCACACACATCGCAGCAGCAGTAATGATGGAAGTCAAGCCGTGAATTCGCGTGATGTGGGAGAGGCGCTTCTCTGCTCTGCCTGTTTGTGCTGTAAAGGAATTTACCCGAGAAAACATCCTCCTCACATCTCCTTTCTCCTCGCAATCTTCCAAAACGGAGGCCGAGGCGTAAGCAAGCTGACACGGAGCACCGAAGGTTTTCCCCGCACGCTCTTGACCTCGGCCCCCGAACCGAGGACTGTCAGCTGGGAGGACACGGTGAGTAATAGGGGAGCAGAAGCAGCCAGAGCTGGACAGCTACATTCTTCCTCGAAGCCGCCTCACTGCTCTGCTTATTCTCAGGAAAGTAAGACATGATGTTTTGAAGCGTCTAATTCCTCCAGGTCCCCCCCGCCACTCAGGAATGCCTGAGGAGTCCAGATTTGGGTAGGTAGGACGTAGCTGAGATATCCACTGGAGGTATTTGCAGCTGGAGCGGTGGGGGAAAGACATGATGTCACTGCGAACGGCTCACAGTCATGAGATTTTAATAATGCAGTGATGTCACGCAGCAAGGAGCTGTGACCTCTCTTATGGCCTTTTTCGGAATGCCTCTTTATGTGATACCGCAGATTCTCTCTGGCCTAAAACCACTGAACTAAGCGAGGGGGAGAAGAGGGTGGTGCTGATGTAATGAATGTATTTTCTCACGAAATACTTTCTGATTGTATTCTCTGTTGGGACAGTAATGTGGTTATTTGCACTTTAAAACATTCAACCTTGCTACTATGGAGCCAAGCTGATTCTGTGTTGGCCTGGAGTTAAGGAAAACTAACTGCATTCTCTGTCTGGAGCTTATTCAGTGTGACATTTTAATATATGGGTGATCTTATTCTGTATTATAAAAAGGTGGAACGAAGCATCACTGTCAAAACAAATACATTTTGTTGCAAAAAAAAAAAAAGAAAAGAAAACATATTTTCAAACAGCTTTGGCCATTTGTAAAAACAGGCTAAAGTGAAGAGTTTTTTTGTTTTTTTTGCAAAGTGTCACACTTCACACATCCAAATCCTCACTCTACATTTATCTGGTGCCAGTTAAAAAAAAACACCCAAACATAACCAAGCCTCACTGTGGGAATTATCACAATTCAACTAGTTTAAGTTATTAGTATTATTATTATTTGAAATTGCATTTAACCCACTTTTCATTTTCGAAGGAAAACATTTTGCCTGTGTTCTCATCCAGGAGAATTTGTTTCTGACTGAATGTGATTCTCATGCAGTCTGTCTTGTCACTGTTTAACAAATCGGCACACATAATATTTTGAAATCTAGTTTTGCATTTGGTTGACAGCTGAAAAAAACATAATGTCAACGGAGCTAAGATATTGTTAGACAAATTAATTTCAGGTTTTGACAGCCAAAAACGTCAAACCTTGTTCAGATTTGGTAAAAAAAAAAAAAAAAAAAACACCACGATTGAATTTAATTCCACTTTTTTCTGATTTTAAGCAATAAACAAACAAAATAAATAATTGAAAAATATGTGTTCACCACATTGTGTCTGAATAATGAGTTAAAACTGTCATATCAATTAATTCAATTGTATTTGGCTGTGAACAGTAAATTTACAATATATTTTATCTGAATTTTATACGAGACCAAAACAAAATAGCACAAAAAAATCGCTACATTAGTTATTATCCCCAAGGCTATGCTGGCAGAAATCCAGGTTAGAATAAATAGAAAGGTTAGCGACCCAGGACAAACACGGCCAAAATTAAAGATTTAGATTAGTTCTCGGAGGGAGGCTGGCAAACTTCCACTTTTTCATACGATCCCCCTAAAACGCATCTTAACTCAATAATCAGGTTTTAAGTAGGTAGTTTTGTCAGCTGGCTCAGGTTCGTCTGACTAGGAACGCTTCTAAAAAGTTGCATTAAAGTTTGTGGTGATAACAATAACTCAAGAGATTACAGGTGGATTTAGTGCTGCCAATAAATGCCAATGAATGTAATGAGCAGAACCAGAGTCAGCCTCTTGAAATGTATGCTTCCCACTCACTCTGTTGGGTGACGCAGTAACACTGTATTCATTCAGTGTATTCATTCAGAGTCTTTTTTTTTCTTCTTCTTCTTCTTTTCCAGAGCCCATCAACAAAATCTGAGAAACAAAGGCTGAAGAATCCATTGCAAGACTTAAAGAAGCAGTGGATCATCTTGGAAATGCAAAGCCTTTTCTTTTTTTTTGTTTTGTTTATGTCATGGTGAGAAAGTGTTGGAAAGACAGCAGGAAGAAGACAGCCTGACAGGGAAGGACACAGCAGCAGAAGAAAAGCAGTAAGTGAAAGAGGCAGGAAGAGATAAAGGGACAGAGGAAGAAGGTGGGCAGGTAGGTAAAGTAAAGGTAATGGAATGTCAGCAGACCTTTAGACTTAGCCTACAAAGAAAAGTTAAAAAGAGAGCTTGTCGTGTGTAAAAGGAACAAAGGTGGACGCCCTTTTTCCCCCCAGACTTTAGATTTCCTCCTTCCCTCCTCCTTTTTCTTCTGAGTGTGCAGTTCGATTCTCTATCCCAGGATCTCTTGAACCGTTTTTTCTTTTCCTGTGCTCCTACAACCACCACTTGTCTCATCATCTGTGTCAAAAAAAAAAGTGCTTTCATTTCACTTGTGAAACTGTCCAGAGGGTGAGGGAATAGGGATCCATTACATCTGGCAGTGAGTGATGGGGCTCATAATGCTTTTTATTAGACGGTTAGCATCGACAGATAGTTCATATTATGTTGTTACAGAGCCGCAGCACCGTAGCGCTAATTCGTTTTGCTTGTTTGAGCAGCTCCTCGGTTCTTTTATCCCGCCGCACACCCGGCGCTTTTTAAAAAAAACGACCCGCTAGGGTCTAAATGTGAAGAAATGAAACGCTTTGCATCGCTCTCATGAACATGAACATATTTGCAAAAATAATTTGTATGAACTCTGGAGAAAAAAAAGGGTGATACTTTGTAAGGAAAGAGAGACTAAGTTACTTCTTGCTGTGGTGTTATGCAGTTTAAAAAAAAATCTTAGTCATCAACTAACCATCTGGAAGAGCAATGCTCTCTCCACACTCCCTCTGTGTGTCTCAAGTGGTCAAATGTTTCTGGAATATCACTCCCTTCAAGCACTCCACATGCTGAAGTGAGGCAGTCTTCACCAGTCCAAAGAGGTTAGTGGAGTATGGGCCTATGACATAATGATAATTATCTTGTGGAAGGGGATTTTATATGCCGTTTGTGTCATTTTTGTTGCACTGGCACATATATCTGATATAGGGGGTAACTCTAAATTGCTGTGGTAAAATAATTTAAATAAATTTTATGCTTTTGAATCAACTCCAGTACAGTTCTTATTCGGCTACTTCACTTGCTGTGGAGCAAAACTGGCAAAAGCAAAAAAATTAAAATTTTAATTGTTTTGGAACTTTATCAAAAACTATTTTAAGTATGTTTTTGTAATTGTATTATTGCTGTATTTTTCTTTAATCTTGTAAGCTGTTTTATAATATTGCTTTATCTTAAATGCATCATTTTCTCCTTACAGCACAAAAAAAGTGACTTCGGATGGTTTCAGAGACCCTTTTTTATTTTATTTTTAGGAATTATTTTCTCGCCTTTTCAGTGAATTCACATTTGAATAGGGTTATTTTTGATCCAAGT